>NC_066870.1:21091617-21361285 GCF_022985175.1 Labeo rohita | reverse complement strand
ATAAAAATAATCTTTAGTGACAGCCCTACTTACATCATTAACATTTTTTTTTTGTTTAACCATAAGAATAACAAAACGTGGTGAGGTTAATTTTTAAGTAAAGAAAAAAACATGCCAAATGAGTAAGAAAAGTAAAATTAAAGCAAAATATATAATCTGAAAACATCTTAATATATCACACAATGATGATTCTCAAGTAAATTTATCTTAATATTAGATAGAAATATAGATATTTTAGTACAATAGAAACTGAAAAAAATAAATAAAAAATCATTCCAGAAAATCAACTGTTCATATTTTTTCAATACTTTAGCAGCCTAATTAACTTCACTACATATGCATTTCAGTCATCAAATTACATTTTAGTTACTCTCATTTCTAATATTCCATTTCTGGTTTAAGATTCCAAATTTCCAAAGTAAAAACAGTTTTACAATGTCACAGCATGATAACTGAAGTACACCCTCACATTAGAACACTCTCCCAAAGGCACACCTACACATGCTCACATGCACACCAACACGCTGACAGGGATGGCACAGTGACAAGCCCCTCAAGAGACACTGGTGGCATGCAGTCTGACAACATCACACTGACCTTAATATAAGGATGATAACCTTGCTAACAAGACCAGCATACCGGTTTTGTGCATATGTTGCATTTTGGATACTGAAGTGCTGGTAAAAAGCAATTCACCAGCACCAAACCAGCAAGAACCAGCTTGAAATTCATCAGGGAAAAAGGACCAAATCCTTCGAAGAATCCACATATGAAATCATCACATCAAAGCAAAATTGTAATTAAAGTTGTAAATGGTGTAAATATTTCATAAAGTCTGTCAAGAACGTCAGTGTGAGCTTGGAAGTTATTATTAATAAATATTGTGCTCACAACAGGCTTAACACAGTACCCATTGGATAAACTGACTCAAGGGCATGCAGCAAACACAACATAGTTTGCGTTGAAAGAAATGAGGCTAATTAGCAGAGAAGGTGGTGAAATGAGATTGAGAAAAGGAGTGAATAAAATAAGGAATTAGAGGAGACCAGGATAATTGGAGGGTGGGGAGAGGAGGGGGCTTTTCCCATAGGCACAGTCATGTAGAGGTGCTCGCTTTTGTTTACTCATGTCTGCCATAGACATCTGTTCACTCAGTGCCGCCTCTCCTGCAAGTCAATGTCACGGAGAGAGCAGTACAAAACGCTCCTGAATTATTAACCAATGCCACGCTCACCAAGATGCTCTTCAAACCACTGAGTTTAGTGGGGATTCGGATCATTTATATTCTCATTCGTACATGTACTGAAGGGTAAAGCCTCTGCATAGTAAGTGAGTATGTGATTTTTTGGAGTCAATGATCTGATCGTCTCGTTCCGCTGTTTCCTATCCAGTCATTGTTCAAGATACTGTGCAACTAGGCAAAAAATTCAACAAAGGCAACTAGAGGTAAATCACATGTAGCTCTTGTTTTTGTTACACGAAACACTGGACTTCAGTGTTCTTTCATCTTCATAGGTACATTACTGATGGGTCTGTGATTGACTTACTAGTGCAAACCCAATTAACAAATCACAAAGTGAGCCTCAGCTATCAGATTGGAATCCCCTGGATGACAAAGCTGACAGTGGTGTGAAAAAGTATTTCATGATATTCCCCTTTGGAGAACTATTGTTATGGATGGCATGACAATGGAGTAGGGGATCTTTACAAAAACGGCAGGGTCAAACACCAGCTAACAACAATGTCACAGGACAAGACGAAAGAGTAATCCAATAAACAGGCGATGGTCATGGCAGGCAGCAAATGATCAGACATCAGGGTACAATCCAAAGTCAAAAAACACAAAGACAAGGCAAGGAAGCATGGAAATGCTTAGAAATGTCCGCTAGCAGCTAAACAAGACTTAACAAAGAGTGGGTACGAGTGTCAAGCTTAAATATGGTGAGTTCAAGTCATGTCGGATAGATCCTATTCACAAGTTGCACATGAATGTCACCACAAAGTCGTTATTACGAGTGGGAAACTCGAAATTTTCTTAAAAAAAAAAAAAACTAACATTTAATACTGCACAAAGTGAACCTGAGTAAAGACACACTGCATTATTTTAGGCACACTGTCTCATTTTAGTGCATTTTATTAAAATTTTGCTCTTTAATTAAAAAAATACTTACGTAAACCTAAAAAGCAAAAAAGGTGCTTGAGACTTTTTATCTCACAATTCAGACTTTTTCCTCACAGTTCTGAGTTATCAGCTCACAACTCCGACAAGAAAACTTGGAATTGAGATTTACATGTGCAATTGTAAGAAAAAAAGTCAGACTTATGAGTTATTATTTTTTTAACCGTGGCTGGAAGAAAAAACAAGAAAAATAAATAAATAAATAATACTGCCTCCAAGCTTTTGAATGGTGTAGTGCATAATGTTACCAAGTTGTTTTATTTTAGATAAATGCTGATCTTTGGATCTTTCTATTCATCAAAGAATCCTGAAAAAAGTACTCAAATGTTTTAAATATCGCTAATCATAATAATCAGCATATTAGAATGATTTCTGAAGGATCATGTGTCACTGAAAAATGATGATCACAGGAATAAATTTCATTTTAAAATACATTCAAATACAAAGCAGTTATTTTAAATACTAAACATATTTCACAATATTACTGCCTTTGCTGTATTTTGTATTTTTGGATTAAATAAATGCAGGCTTTGTATGCAGAAGAGAAAAACTTTCGACTAGTTGTGTAAACTCTCTAAATAAATTCTGTGAAAAAACACAGAATTGTGAAATACAAGCCCTTTGCACACAGTAATACCAGTAAATTGCCATAAATTTACCGGAATGACTTCACTGGTAAATACAAAAATGCGCTGTTCTCACAGATAATGTTGTTCTGTCATTTTACCAGTAAAGCACCATTCACACATCAGTTTCAAAATACCATTATTAACCAGAAATGACCTCTAAACAGCCACGCCTCCCGGGGTTATGTTTGTAAACATGAATTAGTATATGCAGCCAGTGTTTTGTTGATGTTTTCATTTTAGCGTTCACAAAATGCTGCTTTTGGCCCAGCTGACATCGTATTAGACGACATCAAACTGAACTACACAGCAAAGAGTAAATGCATCATCTGTGTCAGAATATCATGGTTGGCCCAGAGTAGACGTCTTACATCAGCACATTCAGAGTCCATACGTGCTCATATTGGTAATCTTGTTCTGTGTTCACACAACGCACATTACCCATAATACAACTTCTCATACCAATAAATTGGCAAAACAAATTTACTTTACTTTATTTTTACACATGATCTCTTAACGGTAGTATACTGGTAATTTACCAGTAAAGACTGTATGTGTGAAAGGGACTATAATTTCAGATTGTGAAACTGTAAACTAGGAAGGAACTGTGAGAAAAAGTATAAATTGTGAGATACAAAGTCGCAATTACCTTTTTATTTTTCATCCTGTGGCAAAACTGAGTTTCCATATAAATTGAATCTAAGTAGGTAATATCTTTACCCAAACTGCTTTGCAGAACTGTTTAACTCAGTCAGACTGCTTAGTGTTCAGCTACACTCATCAGGTCCTTCCGCATCGTCTCTATTAAATTCAAGTCAGCACTTTCACTAGGCCACTCCGAAGTGTTCATTTTGATTCTTCTGAGCATTTCAGACGTGGACCTGATTCTGTGTTTTGGATCATTGTCCTGCTGCATCACGCAATTAGGCTTCAGCTCATGCACAGATGGCCGGACAATCTCTTTAAGAAGTGTCTGGAATGCTGCAGGTCCACCAGGTCATACAGCAGCAAAACATACCTATACCATCACTCTGCTGCAGTACGACATTGTTACAGTAGAATCGTGTACTCACTTTACACCAGAACTGTATCTCCAAAAAAGTTCCATAATTAGTTTTTCAAAGGGCTAATATGGCTAATTCTAATACTGGTAATTATAATAATGAATTAGAAACTTTGTTCCTTGTATTTTCTCAGGTGCCCATTGTTTAATATAAAATTGTATTACTGGGGTAATTCTGATTGATGACATTACAAAATACAAGTGAGGGAAAAAAGATTTCAGCAGTTATCAATACAATAGAGAACTGTGTGTGTGTGTCTGCATTAAAAGCTGTAAGGGATCGAGGCGAGAACAGACGTTGCTATGGAAACCTCAAGAAAAGGAAATGTGCTGGCTATGCAGTAAATTTCACATGAGGTTAAAATCTAGATTTGCTATTAATCTAAAAATATTATATCAATCATAAAATGACTTGATTTTTTCTAAAGAAATTCATGAAAGCACTTTAATGTATTGTGTACTTTTTTTAACATAATTAGGACAGTTAAAAGATTGTGATTAATAGACACAAGTACGTCACAGTATCACACTAGTTTATTTTTTAACCCAGTGCTAAAATAATTTGAGTTCTGGGCTGTACTCCAACATCCACCTACTGCAACCTGTGACTCCTGCTAGCGCACCACAGAACATGTCATGAGATTTGGGTCAGATCCATTTAGTGAGTCAGCACCTTTTACTTCAACACTGGGAGTACAGCAGGAGCCGGAAATTTAGTGAAAAATTTTTCTCTCTGAAAAATGACATCCGACAGAAATGCAACATGCTTATATAAGGTTTAATACAAAATTTCAGACTCTAACTAATTAAATAGATTCTGGGTTATGTTCAGTTTAGTCTCAGGTGAACATATGGACGACCGAGAGAATATATACTGAGTTTTTCAAGACATTCTGGGACATTCTCCTGAGCTCCGAGTGGACAAAACAGTGGACAAATTGTGCATAGTGGCACAGCACACTTTCTTATTTGAAACTGTCTCCTAATCTAATTAAGACTAAGATTAAGATTTCCTGACTGATGCTAAATGAGCTCTGGCAGGTCGCCCAGGTATTCAACTGCTCTGTATTCAAGGCTATGCCAAATGTTACCATTTGTACACTATAAATAATGACTGTATAGATTTTTTACAACTTATGCTTGTAATTTTTAAGTAAGTAATGCTATCATATTGAAATAAATAAACGTGATATAGTACACTGAACAAATTGTTATCAATTTTATAATTCTGCAAAACTAGAAGTGACACATCTCCATTTTAAATATCATATCCTAATACAATAAACTCTCTGCCAGAATGACTAGGTGGTCGCTAGGTTAAATGATAAAGAGTGCTTATGACATTTATCAGTTTTTAGAGATGATTTTAGTGTTTTGCCATAAAAATACACGGCATATCACCAACACATACAATAAGACTTACTTCAAAGCATATATATATATATACACACCCACTCCCTGGTTAATTTTTCACCCTATTGTGCCACTTAAGGAAATGTATAAAAACAAGGTACAGATCCGGCCCGTTCTGTACTGAAACAAAACACACTATGAGACCTATGGGAGAGACACTCATGCACATTACGTCTCTCTTTCTCGCTGTTGCCTCCTGGTCATGATTGCTTCTCTGTAAGGAGATTAAGATGGCATGCGTCAATCCAGGATTTGGAGAGAAAGAGACAAATGCAAACTCGTCCTGTCCAGTGGACAACACTGCTGATACAGACTAGAGTTTCACACGTCCTCAACAACCCGCAACTACAAAACAAAGACCATTTTTTTTGTGTTTTTCCGGCAGACGAACATTATTGCTTTCAATTGTTCTAATCAATCTTGTTTTCTATTTAAATATCTAATCATGCATAAAACAAGATGACAAGCAAAATTAAATTAGACATTGGGAACTGGTTTCTTTAAGAAAAAAAAAAAAAAAACCTTAATCTCTAAAGTTTACTTTTTTCATTCCTCCTTGTGTTTTTGTTACATTTTTTAACCAACTGTGGTATGAAAAATAAAAGTAATTAAACATGAACTTTGAAAATGCCATTTGGGGTATAAAAATAAACTCTGAAAACAATTATTTTTATTTTATAGAACTTGAATTGGAAAACCTTATTTAAAGATGTTTTGATATTTCTACTGGAAACCATGGAAAACAAATAAATTAATTAATTAATTAATGCGATTTAGTTTTCTTATTCTAAGTGTCTAGTAAAGCAAACTGGCCATCCGGGTACTTTCCCGAAAAATATACACTACGAAAAGAAAACCACTCACACAAAATACAAACCCCACACCTGTTCTATATTTAGAGATCATTTGAGAAACAGCTGAGTTTTGTAATCCTGACAATTGGAAAAGGATTATGTTCATAACACTGCTCAGCACAATTCCATCACTTTCACCAATGATTGTGCAACCCGTCACGTGGAGGTTACATCTCAGGACAATTTTACTTTTGACACAGGCAAAACATCCAGTATAGGCAGAGCACTCTTTACCCCAGTAGTGGTGTGAACACACACAGTGTATTGTCTATGGTACATAAAAGCAATGATGCATAGCAGCTCAAGCTCACATGGATTACAGCTGAAAGCAACAGATGGCACTCTCCTCGAATGGCACTCTCATGTCTACCTCATCATCACTCCCTCACACACACAAACGCATTAACACACAAGACGTTTTACCTTTTTCTTGGGTGGCATGCCCACTTGCTCGCGTTTCTTTTCGTTTCTCCACGATTAACAGCTTAAGTAGTGGTCAATTTTATGCTCTCAGAGCCGAGATTGACCAGCGACTGAGAAATATCCATGTACTATCCCCTTTAATCTGTTCCGTCCCAGGACAGCCAGCCAACTTTGTCAGATGAGCCCTAAGCAGGTTTTACGGCATGTTTTGCGTGTGGTGAAAATCATAAAGTCGGGAGCCTCGCGTTTCTCTGAAAGTTGTCGCAAACAATGAGGACCGAAAGTCTCTCCATGAGTGGATACACGAGCAATGTGAGCAGCTCTTGCTGTGAGTGGAGTTTGCCACACTACTCCTCCACCCTCCCCCGCTCGGAAGGGCTTTATTCCACAGCGTGGCATCTGTTGCTCCAAGCACGAGCTGCAAACCTGTGCGATTAGCAAAACCTGTATTCGGTATATGGTGTATATATCAGGACATCACACAGGCATAATGTTTTCATGTAGAGATAATGTTCTCTCAAGTTGGTTTTCTACATGTTTTACTATATTATTGATGACATTTTATGTCTTAGAGAATCACATGATTCATGAGTAAATGATTCAATGACTTACTCAAAAAGAAAGCAGCTGGATTTGAGGTAGCATACTAGAATGCAACTCTTTTTACTTATGACACTATTACAGAAACAGTAAGTAAGCTATTCTGACTTGAGCCCATTCATGAATGAATCGGTTGAGTAAATGAGTCAATGACTCAATTATAAAAACAGCGGAAGAATTCAAAATAGCATACTAGAATTACTACTCTTATTATTTATGACACTATTACAGAAACTGGAAGTTATTCCGACTTGAGCCCATTCTTGAATGAATCGGTTAAATAAATGAGTCAGATGATGACAGCTGAGGTTGAAACAGCAAACTAGAATACTACTCTTATTATATATTACAGAAATTGTAAGTAGCTGTTCTGACTTGAGCCAATTCCTGAATGAATCGTTCGTGTAAATGATTCAGTGACTTACTCATAAATACAGCGGCTGAATTCAAAATAACATACTGGAATACTACTCTTATTATTTACAACACTGTTACAGAAAAACTAAGAAAGCTATTCTGACTTCAACCCAATCCTGAATGAATCAGCTGAGTGAATGATTCAGTGACTCACTCATAAAGACAGTGGGTGAATTCAAAATAGCATACTAGAATACCACTCTTATTATTTACGACACTGTTACAGAAAAACTATGAAAGCTATTCCTACTTCAGCCCAATCCTAAGTGAATCAGTTGAGCGAATGATTCAGTGACTCACTCATAAACACAGCGGCTGAATTCAGAATAGCATAATAGCATTATTTATGACACTAAATACAGAAATAGTAAGCTATTCTGACTTTAGCCCATTCCTAAATTAATCTGTTGAGTAAATGACTCTCTCATAGACAGCAGCTGAATTCAAAATAGCATACTAGAATACCACTCTTATTATTTAGAATACTACTCTTATTATTTAGAATACTACTCTTATTATTTAGAATACTACTCTTATTATTTATAACACTATTACAGAAATAGTAAGTTATTCTGACTCAAGCACATTCTGAATTAATCTGCTGAGCAAATGATTCACTGACTCACTCATTTGACAGTCACTTGTCACCACCTATTGGCGAAATGCTGGCAGTATTTGCTCTGCATTGCTCTGTACTGTTGTATCAGCATATTATCAGCGTTATATCTCAGAACACCACTTAACCAATGAGATTTGACAGAACTAACTGTTTATGGTACAACAGTCACAAAATATTTTTAAAATCAGACATTTTCAGATCAGACAGCATAGGCTGGAGAACATGCAAATTATTAACTTAACAAAAACATGACAGAAAATTGGACATTTTAAATGCATAAACAACAGCAGGAGTATGATTCACCAGCCTCACACATGGAGCAAACACAGGGCCAAATATTATAATAGCATTAGCTATATTACCAATTGAAAGGACAAACAGCTTTTGATATCAAAAACAAAAGTTATTTGGTTAGCTGCATTTAATTAGTGGCATTTAGCATTGTTTTTCCCTGTTGATCATAGCAGACAGGAGATACTGTAGACTTCTACTGTTAATATACACTCAACTATAATTACTACAGACTAACACTGTAACCCACTAAAGACCACTACATCTTTCTAGATGACCTATATATGGCACTAATCAGATGACAGAGTATTAAAGGTGTACACCTGAGAGTGAGCGATTGTGATCCTATGAGAGAGACAGAGAGATAGAGAGAGAGAGAAAGAGAGAGAGATATTTTTGTTTTATGTGGATTTCTCTTTAAATTTGATTTGAAAGTACAGAAGTCTGAGTAAAAACACTAGATAGTAAAATCCAGTACCTATATATAGGCAACGGTTTATGCAATAGATTATGCAATCACGCAAGAGTTTGCTTTGAATTTCAGTGCACTTTTAAATTACATATTCTGAGCTCAGAATACTTACAAGGTGTGCACTTGATTTTAAGTAAACCATGTATTGACCTAACTACATGAAACATGGCACACATTGCAGCATGAATTTGTTACACAGAAAATGACATAGATTGATTAGCAAAATTGAATTAGTTTATTTGTGTGATTTTTTCCGCAATCCCTATTACAATATAAGGCCTTGTAATTGTTCACTTCACACTATTCCTTAGCCAATGTGTAATAATTCTTAATTCAATCTCTTATTTCAGCATGTGACAGATGCTATAAAATTGTCAAATGCAGAAAGAATGGGAAGGCACTAACATAGACCTTGCAGGAAAAAGTGAGAAAGCAGAAACATAAATACAAGACACCAAAAACTGTCCCTCCAGTTATTGTTCTTTTGGCATAGACAGTATATTTGGCTCATCCTGAATAGTTTGGGATAGTATTTTTAAAATAAATTGAGCTTGTTTGTCTTCCGTTTAGATGCATATTTATCAAATATATTTGGTGCAAAACTTAAATAACCCACAAATAATGCTGTCTGTCAAAAGAATTGTCTTTTGATTTGAATTTGGTTCATACAAATTAATCTTAAACGCAGCTCAGTGAAAATAAGCAAATCATGTTTGCTTTCATTTCTTTAGACTGCTATGGCCTTAACAGTCTAAAAATCCCAATACTCTCATTTTCTCAGTATGAACAATACAATCTTTTTTAAAAAAAATATTTCTCACTTTTAAATGTCATCAACCCACACAAACACACAAGCAGTCGTGATTCCATGAGAACACAGATGCACTTACTAAATTACTAGGTGACAAATCTTAGCGTGAGACACTTTTTACGTCAGCCACACTAACGGAATAGGATTTCTGTGAAGCATCCGTTGACCATAAAAATGTCTGCTATTGTCCAAGTATAGATAGCCTAGACATTGCTAATACATATTATTTTATAGACCTGCACATTTTATGAACATACATCAATTTTTACACACAAACAGATATTTATGCTCATGAGAATGAACATGCACTAATATGCATGTGAAAACACATGCAGTTGGATTACGCTTTTCAAACACACACACACACACACACAGACACACACACAGTGAATCTATAAGCTTCTTACAGAGGGGTGTGTATAGTGTAAAGCCATGCTCAGTAATACACTGCTCAGAAGGGCACAACTAGGCAGACACGCACTGCTGGAGTTCCGGCCTCAGCACCTCTCTCCTCTGGTCCATTCAACCACACACACACACATACATCCAGCTGGAAGACAAACATCTGTCTGACCTTACAATCACACCAGAAATGATCAGCCTTTCAGTGGGAGACTGCAAATTTAACTCCACTGCTCCTTAGTTCTTAAAGTGACAGTTCATACAAAAATAAAAATGTATGTTGTCTTTTGAAATAAAAATTCAAATGTCATTATTTACTCACCCTTACATCTAATTATCTTTAATTATTAAGTCTTTAACATTAAACTGTTTCCATACAATGAAAGTCAATGGGGTCAAAAACGGATAAAATAAATAAATAAATAAATAAATAAAAGTCTTATTTTAGGTGAATCATATGAACTTTCTAAGTTATTCTATTTGGTTATTGCTAACTTCTTGCTAATTTCTGAATTTACTCTAATACCAACCTGAACATTTGCCATTTTTTGTACCTAAAAATATGGGATATCTGTTTGTCTGCTTACAATACTCCAGAAGAGCTTAATTTGTGTTTCTGGGAGGGTTTATTTTTTTTTCTCAGTAATCCTTGTTCTTAACAGCATTCAGGTCACTCATTATGCCTGTTTGAAATGCGTCCTGGCATGAAAGCATCTTTCCCTGCACATCTGTTTGAATATGGCATTATAACTCCAACTTGCAGGGTCTTCAGGGACTATGGAGCAATTTTTAGTCTGGCTGAACTGCGTTTTGTGCTGTTTCAAACCCCAAACCACTTTTGCAAGACCACTGTGCTAATAATGTCAAACTACATGACATCACGCGTAACGGCTAATGTTGTAGCACACGATATTCTGCCATCTTTAAATGCTAATGATGACTTTTTTAAACAAGTCATATCATTCGAATCACAATCTGGCCCTCACAACTACTGCTGTCAGTAGAGCGCTTTGTGAAACCTAAAGTTCATCCAAAGCCAATTGTCCTAATGAAATCCATGTGCTTTAAATGACAATTTAGCTAGACACACACATACATTTTGTACCTCAGGGTTTACAGTTTTAGTTTCAGACAGTACTCACCCAAGAGACGTTTTTATTCTTAAGAGTTCTAGGCATTTCGGACAAGGAGAATCAGCGACTGATGCCCTCAAGTTCCAAGATTACCTCTGAGATCTGTGGCCCATTAGCGCTGATGTCTGGTCCCACTGAAGTTAGACTTTGATATGATACACAGTGGCCATCAGCCACCAACTACATGATGTGTTCAGCAACTGGCATGACCAGGACATGACGAAAAACACAAAGTTTGGTCGTCTTGTCTCTATCATTTTCTTCCTCCTCAGCCTCTCTGACGGGCAATGCATTAAAATACTGCATGAATATGCAACGTAACATCTGGATCAAGCTCCGCCCCATAGTGCTGGAGGCAGGAACTCAAGAGCGGCCAATCCTGCCCACCCAACAGCTGGGAGAGGAGATTTAAAATGGTAGAAAGAATAAGGTGGAGCACAGGGCATGTCCTGCCCAGTGTTGTCAGACAGATTGTATGTCTCTCTAAAACAGGATGAGCAATGCTCATAATCCTCCAACACTGTTCAAACACTATCCGTCTTGCCTCTGGAATAGGTCAAAGCATCGAATGCTGCAAAAAAGCATGCTTTCATAACCATCAACTAACACTAACCTTCTCTCTGATAGAAGAACAGTGTGTTCAATAGATTGTACAGTTGTTTAAACAACATACCAATTGTTCAGCTGATAAAATGTTTTTTTTCCACCAGGCAAAAACAGATTTGAAAGTTGTGCTTTGCGAAAATTACGCCTGTATTACCCTTTTTCAAAATCTGTAATGGTTTTACTAATTATAATGGGACTTGTATTGGTTTTAATGGAAGCTGTAATCGACTCTATCTAATCGTTTCTACTGGTAATTTGTCACCTTCAATTGGTGGCTTGTTAAAATAACTAAATTTTAAAGGAATATGTCCCAAAACACACTACAGAAAACCATTTTAATGGTTTTAATGGTTAGAAGTTGATGTTTTGTAAAGTTTGTTGTGGAAACCATTAGAATTTCTGTGATGGTTTCTATTTTAGCAGGGACATAAACTAGGGCTGTAATGTATGCTTTATGTATGAACACCATGTATAGAACCTGCCGAAGGAACTTCAGGTCTTGATGTTGTTTAGGGCCCCCAAAATGGTAAACCCACCCCTGCTAAAGACTTCAGAAAAAATTTCTCATTTTTAGATTTTATCGCGTTTTATTGTAGTAAGTTACTACAAGGAAACGTCACTAGTTAACACTTCTGTCATTTTTGTTGTAGAATTTATAATAATAAATAAATAAATAAATAAATAAATAAATAACACATACATCAGTATAAGAAAATGTTAAGTTGGTTTGATTTCACATGGCAGTTTAAAGTGGAAAATACTGTTAAACGTATAAGGTTCCAGATCCTTAAATATTCAAACAAGGAGGCTAATTGTTAACTATTAGTTGCAGTTGTGTTATCAACCAACTTTACACTTAATTCAGAACCTCTTCAGCTTCACCATTCATGTGACACATGATTCCTCACATAAAACAATAAAATGTTCACTGCTCCAAAGCGTTATAAAAAACATAGGCCTGTTACGAAAGTGTTGAGTGTTGACATAAATCAAAACTTAAAAAAAAAATAAATAAATAAATACACTCGGAGTGAGGAAAGCTGGCTTATCAAACAAAATAGAATGGGTTTGCTCAACCTTTTCATTTATATAATGTGGTGTATTTGAATGCCAGAAATTGGCATTAACAGAGGCATGTCCTTCATCTGCTGCCATCCTGTCTCCAGTACCCTGGCAGGATCATGACAGAGAGGGGTGATCTGCCATTAGCCACTGCCAATGGCCAGACAAACACTTAATATAATTCAAGTTCACTCAAGTTCAATATCTGCCAAAGAGAAACAAGAATTGAACGTTGTATTGGAAGTACATTAAAGTCGAAGCTGAACTAAGCCATGTTTCCAACCCTTCCGCTCATATTAAATCCTTAATACTTTATCTTGTCAGGTTAAGCTGCTAAGTGATAGCATTTCCATATAATGATTTTGTTCATGAAACAATTACTGATTGTCAGTTTTTTCCCTCACAATATCATACTGATTTGAACCACATCTTAAAAAAAAAAAAAAAAAAAACATATAAAAACAAATAAACCTACAACTCGGTAGGTATATCCTTTGTTCAAGTTCAAAAGTGCCACCACTGAGTCAGAGAGTCTTTGTCAAGACAAGTAGTAAATTTGTCTGCAAGAAATGTCCTGTAAGCCTGTATGAAATCTAAATTGTGACTCTTACACAAATACTCCACTATAATCCATGTTAGGGGATTAGATACACAACAGAAACCAAGAACACATGGCAGGGAATTGGAATAGGCCGCACCTCCCAAGTGCACTTCAGAGGCTTAACAAAGTTGAATCCATCCAACACATCAATATCACACAAAACTCCCACACTGCCCTTCTCTACTCTGCAGACAAAAATAGATTTTGGAGTTTGCTGGAAAAAAGCAACTCACATAATCCTTCTTGTCTTGTTTTCTAATACAAATATAAAAACATTTTTAAGTAATAACAAAATCACATTTTTAACTTGTATGTCAGAGCAGAACAGGACATCCAATGCTAATTTTTACAGCATACTACTACCATACTTGTATTGCTGCAGTACACTGTAAAAAATAAAAGACACAAGAGTCAGCTTAAAATAATTTGTTACCCTGCTGCCTTAAAATTTTAAGTTCAGTCAACTAAAATAAGTTTAGTCAACTTGAAATGTTAAGCTGTACTAAGTAACAACTTAGATATTTGTGTTTGCTAAACTTAACAGATGGGTAAGTAACCCAGCTGCTTTAAAATTTTAAGTTGATTCAACTCAAATATCTAAGTTGTCACTTAGTATAATTCAACATTTAAAGTTGAATAAACTTTTTTTGAGTTGACTGAACTTAAAATTTTAAGGCAGCCAGGTTACAATTATTTTAAGCTGACTTAACAAATTGTTTTTTACAGTGTATACAGTACACCGTGTGCATTTTTTGTATGCAAATTAGCGCTCTTTTCGATTAATCGCTATTAATCGCATCCAAAATAAAAGTCTTTGTTTACATAAAATGTGTCCGTACTGTGTATTTACTATGTATAAATAAAGACACACACAGTATATATTTAGAAAACATTTACGTGAATTTACATGCATGTATTTATATTCATATATTTTTCTTAAATATGTACATGTATGTGTGTGTATTTATATATACATAACAAATATACACAGTACGCACACATTATTATTATGCAAACAAAAACTTGATTATGCCTTTGAGAGGACTAAAATGCATCCCACAATGCAATGGACCTTTTTCAGTATGTCCTAAGTGTTTACACAAAACTGGATTTAAATGCAACAGGCTGTATGTATTTAGTATATATACAGTATATTAGTCATATTTTGTAATATATAGCATTCAATTCTAAACATATGATAAAAAAGTAACATTATTTTTATCATCATAAAATAGAGACGTCAAATAAATGACGTCAATACAAGGAAAGTCGATTCAGATTTACATTTGCTCTACAAAGAAGAAGAGGAAAAGTTTGCAAAGACATTTTTTTCATTGAAAGAACGTGAATCTATGGTTTTACACAATAAAAAAGTAAATAGTAATTAATTTAATGTTGACTCCACAACAAGGTATCTATGAAATTGGCACCAATGAAGGAGATGTTAATATCTTATGCAGTGTTGGAATATAAGTCGCACGGTGTAACTACTTGGTTTGACTACTCGTAGCGTAAGACATTGATCGTCTTGAGTCTTGACTGTGCCGAAAATACCGACAGCACATTTCTGAGGATTTGGAAACATCTGACGCAGCGGTTACAGTAAGAGATGGCGCTTTCATTTTATAATTCCTTTCTGTGCACTTCGAGTTCTGCTGCCTGACAGTGCATACGGTCTGAGGCACGATAAGCCTATTTACTACCTGTTTGCTTTGACAGCTTTGGAGCTCAGTGTGCTTCTGTGTGACTGTGATCCCCTTCCGCCTGCTCTGGGGGGATTTAGGTAAGGCATTCATCATGACACACAGTGACTCACGCGTCTCTCATTCGGTTCTTTACACACACTCTCATTCACTTTCTCTCCATGCGGCAGTCCAGGTGGCAGTAAAAACGTGGCTTATAATAGCAGCGAGTGTATTTTTAGACCTTTTACGTTCGAGTCGAGTTCCCGCTGAAACGTGCTCGTACGTCAAATGTTATGAATGATGACGTACTCGAAGAGATACTGTGGACGTAATGGTGGCGTTTGTAGTAGTAGGTGGATTGTGGGATGCTTTCAGCTCTGACCTCTTCACTCATTGCTACTGAGGGAACAGGTTGCCATTTTGAAACCAGTCCAGAATGCAAAAACAGTTTGGACATTATTAATGACATCTCACCCCATGTCTTTAGTATTATGAAAGGTAACTCACAAAAACACTAAGTGAAAACTTTAAGGATGACAATACGTAACATTACTTCACATCCAAGTTCTACTTTAAGTGAATTTTGTGACCCTCACTCAAAATTGTGTTTATACGTTAACAGGTTTTCTACCAAGAGCGTCCTGCCAGTGAAAAATCCTGTTAAGCGTGCTGCGGTTACTCACATAGGTGGACTGTTCTCTCCGCCAGTGTCCCAGACCACAGCAATACATCAAGAGAACATCCAGGGGGGTCGTGATGATGGTGCAGCCAAGAAGAGAGTCTAAATCACTCTTTCTGTGACACACAGCCTCTGGATCCCTTTCCGTAAGGGACTGCCATCACATCAGTCTGATGAGAGACACAGCAGCATCTTCAGCAGCAGCAGCAGGTAAGTGTCTCCGTTCCACACAGCCTCCGGTCCAGCCCATAGGTTTACAGAGCGCATAAAAAGCGGACATTCCTCCACAAAGGGTGAAGAATGCGATGCAGTCAGTCAAAGTGAGTGATTCACATCCTTCTGATGCTCGAGACCAACAGGCTCACAGTCCGCTGGCTCCAGGTGTGTGTGCGATTTATTTGTTCGGCTCTTCCCTCGTTGAGTTCCTCTCCTTATTTATTTACGCCAGCCCGCGCCCTCCCCAGACAAAAACCCCCCACCCCTCCCACCGCACCCCTTTTTTTCAAAGACAGACACAGGCTCGGAGTTTAAAATTGATACACGGTGTAAATGTCATTTTCCTGCCTGACTTTCTCTGCGTCAGCTTGGCCCCGCCCACCCCGGCCAATCAGAATGCAGATGCGAGCCGCGTCTGGGTTGCCTTGTCTCCAGTCCACACAGGCAGAGGAGGCTGGAGTCCACCGTCTGCCGTCTCTCCTCCCCGGTTTCTGCTGTTTTCTACCTCCACGGCTCCTCCCTGCGTCCCTCCCCTGTGGATTCAGGCTCTTTCTGTCTCTTTTTCCCTCTGTGTCGTCAGGGATGCTCCTGATTACCTGTGTTATCCCCTGGTGTCCTTTCTGTTGCTGTAGTTTGCCGTTTCCTCTCGCTCCCTGTTGCTACACCGCATGCTAGAGCACTTAGTGGAGTAATGCAGGAGAATCACAGGCTGAATTCAAATGCACTTTCCTTCATGGAATCTCAGCCCCATTTCTGTATCACAGGCTTTATCAGTCAGTCCACTCCTCTTCTTTATCTATATACTGTATCTGAGTGTCTGTCCTTGCTGTCTCCTCTCCCTCTGTTGTCCCCTGCTGAGGAGGCGAGCAAGAGCTCATGCAATTTCATTTGCAGCATCTGTTCACACGCTGACTGTCAAGTTTAAACGGAATGAATTAAAATTAAGCTCTATTCTGAAATCCGTGGGAGGCACACTGAGGCGAACTATTCAGTCACACTCAGATATGGGTTTTTAACGTCTCCTTTCGAGGGAATAAATCACGCCTCATTGGTTACATGAGAATAATGCTGAGCTGAGAAAATAGGCTTGAAATAAGCATTAGAGAAAGAAAGCTATCATATTCAGAGGTTTCCCCTTGAATGCTTATGCTTGAGATTTTAGAAAAAAGCTGAGATGTCATCACATATCTCAACATCTTGGTCATAACATTTAAAAAAATGTTTGGACGTTTAATAGAAATCGAGTAAAAAACTTATTTGGTTAGCTATACAGCAAAAATATATATATATATAAATAAATAACAGGACAATTCATGCTATTTTAATGCAAAATGCTGTATATGAATATGTATATGAGCCATATTACACTCATAGCTGTGTGATATGGCTGTATATCAGCACGGCTGATACAGTGTGATTTTGCGTTTATAGAACATTTTGACAGCACAAGGGTGTAAATACATAAGAAACAACATTGGAGTATTTTTAAAAACCTCCTTTGTGCAGACCTACTTCCTTCCATTATGGATTCAAATCTAAAGTTGACAGTTTAACAGCCAAACTCAAGCCTCCTTTACGAATTTCAAAAACGTCACTGTAGAACTAGTAACGAAGCAACTTGAGTTGCTTCATTGAAAGCCCATTGTATGACTGCTTTATTTAAAGCTCACGTCATTATGTATATTCAAGTATTACGAGAGATGGACTAAGCGTAAAAAATGTGATTACCTGCATTTGATACAGCATTTGTTCTTTAGCTCAATCTCATATTCACAATACAACATTAGTTAGAGTGTCCGCTGAGAAGCGCAATATCTTTGTCGTACTATCATTTGTTAACAGGGATTTCCGATGACAGCGATGCTCAGTGTTGAGATTTTGCCCTCAGCCAAAGGTATTTGCTCTGGAACAAATAATAGATTAATGAGACCAAAGACTACCCATTAGATTTACCCAAATCAAATTATATCTCATTAACCACTATAGAGACATCAGAGCCAGCGGCAAATTCCAGAAGATCTAAAACTACATTCTATGTCATGAAAACAGTATTATTTATAAAATTATAGTGAATTTGGTCATCCGCCATGACGCTTGCGGTGAGAAATAACGCAAGCACAGTGATACGAACGGTGAAAGTTCGGATGGAGTTCTGTTATCACTAGCATATTGCACTCCTCTTAGCCAATCAGATTTGAGGACCAGAAAGAACTGTTGTATAAATATGAATAATACAATTTGATTATTTAAAAATATATCATGTATTTTTAAGTTAATTATTAATGAAATATTCATATTTTTTATTGTTGCATTTAATTAAATGTAAAAATATTTGAACTGACCTATCAGATAACTATTTCAGTATGAGCTCTGTCACACCTCACACTGCTATTGCTCTCAGTGTTACAGACACATTACATGGTATTTGACATCAGTACGTATGATAGATGGAATTACAGCATGCAGCAATATAAGATTTCATTTATCATCATGGAACATCATGGAAATTCAAAAGCTTCTCTGTGTCTCATAATATGGATCAAAGTTGAATCAGAGTATTATAGGTCGGGCTTTTTATGAAAAGCAATCAGTTTTTACATTATCAGAACATGTCCTGGTATAAGATTAACTCGCATTACCTCAAGTCAATATCAACTGTAGCTGGGCTCACATGCTGAAATGAAATCCAACAATAAATGTATGCACTATCAGATGGTGTGAACAAACTGTTATATATTTTACAAATTTGAAAACATGACAACTGGCACAATGAATTAAAATGTAGATTAATTAAAAAATGCATGAATTATGATGCATAGAAAAACAACAAAACAGAAAGCCTTAAAACATGTAATAATATTAACACATACAGCATTTACACGACCAATCAAATGTTTGGAATAATTAAGATTTTTAAATGTTTTTAAAGAAAGTCTCTTATTCTCACCAAGGCTGAATTTATTTGATAAAAATACCATAAAATTAGCATATTAGAATGATTTCTGAAGGATCAAGTGACACTGAAGCCTGGAGTAATGGCTGCTGAATATTTAGATTTACCATCAAAGAAGTAAATTACATTTCATTAAAATAGAACAATTGTCACAATATTATTATTTTTGCTCAAATAAATGCAGTCTTCGTGAGTTTAAGAGACTTCTTTCAAAAACATTATTCTTAATTATTACAAACTTTTGACTAGTATTATACCAAAACATTTTTGAATAAATATTAATAGAATGACTAAACAAAAATTCAGATGTCTGTGTATAGTTTTGTCCACCTGTAAAATAAAAATAAAAATCAAGAAACATACACATTTATTTTGAACCCCAAAACGTATTTACAGATTTCTTCCCATAATGCCCTCAGAACATCCTTCCTCTGTTGAGCAGTTTTAATTTAGTCATAAAGACAAAGTAAATGAAAGATACCACAATGAAAATGTTCTTTAGTATGTACAGCACAGGCGTAACGTAACCGAAAACCGCCAACAGGCAAATACGCAACACCAAGAAAGGCAAATCTTGGGAGAGGACACTTGAAGAAGCCAGCAAAGGACTGTCTGGAGTTATAGCAACACGTAGAGTGGACAGATAAGCCAGTATGTACACAGGAAACACCCACGCTGAGTAATACACCAATTCCAACCCGCCCACCCTCAGCATTTCCACAGTGTCAAACCAAAACATGAAGGTGGCCACAAAGAGGTCATGTCGAGGTTCTCGATTCCAGACAAAGCGAAACGGACCTGAGTGAGAGGAATGAGAGGAGTAGAGATATGCCGTGGTGCTGTTGCGAGAGGCGACTCCATCATCTGTGTCTCTCCAACGTCCCGATAGTGTCCCATTCTTGACCGGCGACCTTGGAGATGCGTTGCCGTCCCGTCCGTTAGCCTGCAGCTGTCCGGACACTGATGTCACCTGCTCCAAGTGAGTCAACACCGGACCCCGCGTCTCAAAATCCCACTCTAATCCGCTTGCTTTTTAAAAAGAGGATAGAAATAGAGCACAACTTAGACAGACAGATCATTTAATTGGTGGAATTTATCGGCTGCTATCTCTTACCCCGTCCTGTCAGGCAAAGAGGACGAATTTTCTCCACTATGTCCACACAAATGAGGGAGAACAAGACCAGAGAGACGGGGAGCTCAGTGAAGCGGTCGTACTTAACGTCAGCGTCAACCTGAACCTGCACAACCATAAATAGGCCAGAGGGTTGCTGAGAGAACATAGAGTCAGGAGCAAAAAGCCTTTTATTGTCCTCAAGAGAACTCGGAGGTGAAAGACTGAAAATGGAAGCAGTTTTGGATGTATCACCAAAAACAAACTACACTGTTCATTTAAAACAGGCCCAGTGTGAAGATTGAACAACCATGAGAACTCTTTGAAACTGGTAATGCATTGACAGTTAATGTACATCTGAAGACTACGGACCTTGTGATTTTAACCAGAGACTTAAGTTGGCTATAATACAGATCTATTCACATTCCACAGTCTACAATACCCCATCTCTGGGTTAATAGTAAATCTGCTGTTCTCCAGTGAGTTACTGAGTACCTCAGAGAGGATCTGTTTATGAAAAGTTTTTTATTACAGTTTCTGTAACTGTACGTTTTATCACAGTTTTATTCATTCTGAAAGTAAGACTACAAATTACAAGTATATGGTGTTTATGTACATGGATACACAAGGTTCTAAAAGAGATTTTTAGAGTTTTTCATTAAAAATTCCAAAAAAAAGTTCCAAATTATTCTCTAGGTGTCAGGAAAACAACAATATACTTATATTTTAATCAACCCAATGAAATCAATATGTTGATTCTCAGAACTTACAACTTAATATTAACGATATTTTTAATCTTCACAAAAATAGAGCAACTGGAAAACCCTCTACAGTCTTGAAAATCTACTTGTTTTCCTTTTATTTATTTTTTTTTTTTTTATAAAAACTTGACCCTCCAACACTTGCACTCTCTATTCTATTTATTTTTTATCTACTTGTTTTATTTTTATTTGTTTATTAAAAATAAAACTTGACCCTCTAAATTTGCACTCTCTATTCTATATCATCTACTTGCTTTAAAAAAAAATATAAAAAACAAACGTGACCTCCATTTCTATTTTGTTTTTCTTTTTATTTTTTAATAAAAACAACTTGAACCTCTGTTCTATTTCTGTTTTATCTGTTTTTTTCTTTTTATTTATTTATAAAAAAACTTGATTCTCTAACAATTGTACTCTCTATTCTATTTCTATTTTTATCTACTTGTTTTATCTTTATTTGTTTTTATTAAAATTAAAACTTGACCCTCTAACATTTGCACTTTCTATTCTATATTATCTACTTGCTTTTTGAAAAAAAATATTAAAAAACAAATGTGACCTCTATTTCTATTTCTGTTCTGTTTGTTTCTTTTTATTTATTTATAAAAAAAAACTCTATTCTCTAACAATTGTACTCTCTATTCTATTTCTATTTTATCTACTTTGTTTTGTGTTTTTGTTTTATTTATAAAAAGAAAAAAACAAATTTACCCTTTAACATTTGCACTCTATTCTATTTCTATTCTACTACTTGTTTTCTTATTTATTTATTTATTTATTAAAAAACTTGACCCTTAAACACTTGCATTCTATTCTATTTCTATTTTACCTACTTGTTTTCTTTTTATTTATCAAAAAACTTGACCCTCCAACACTTTGCACTTTATTTTTTTCTATTTTATCTACTTACAAAATGACCTTCTAACACTTGCACTCTCTAATCTATTTCTATTATCTACTAGTTTTCTTCTTTATTTATAAAAAGAAAAACAACTTTACCGTCTAACACTTGCACTCTCTTCTATTTCTATTCTACTACTTGTTTTCTTTTTTGTTTATTTATAAAAAAACTTGACCTTTGAACACTTGGACTATCTATCCTATTTCTAGTCTACTTATTTTCTTTTTATTTAAAACCTAACACGCATATTCTTTTTCGATTTTTTTTATTTGTTTTTTATATTTTTTTTTTAAAAATGATCCTCATTCTCTATTCATTTTTATTATATCCCCCGAAGAACCTTTCAGTAAACATTTTTTGTTAGTGTGAAGAAAATGTTAAAAAACCTAAAGAATCTTTTATGCAATGGAGAAGTTCCATGGGTGGTAAAGCTTCCTTCTTGATAGTAATATGGATTTTAATAAATCAACAAATGCTCAGTCATATAGTAGTTTCCTAGTAAGACAGAATGATGCATTACCTTTGAGCTGGCTATGATGATAGCAAAGCATGGTAAAGTGCTGAGGACCACATATGCAAGTGTAACAGGTCTCCTGTTCAAAAGAAATAAAGTTGTTTTCATTGAGGAACATGATTAGCATCACAAACAGTTCAGAAATTAAGAGCATAATTTCATAATTTTCATTCTGTAATTAAACTGTAATGCAGCTCTTTATAGTGAGTTGATTATTAAATTTCTAAACATTTCATTACTGACATGCTAATTAATCTGAAAGTATTTCAGTATTTTCCAAATTGTTCTTCCATAGTTATTCGTTTTTTTAAAAGTTAATGTTACACCACAGAACTATTTACAGTTAACCAGTAAACACAAGAGGTAATTCTGCAGTTTCACTAATATGACAATTTAAACTTTAAATTTTGAATGATAAGAGTTCATGGATCAACTACCCTTATAAAACAGTGGCAGCAAAAAACATGATTTAGTTCTCACCAGTTGGTCACTTCTGAGAAGCGCTGTGTCTTGAGGATGAAGTACTTCAAAGGAACCCACACAAACAGGGTGGCAAGCGCCACATAGGCCACAAAGGCCGCTACCACCAGCCAATAGGCAGTGGCACTAGACTTCACAAAACGAATGAGAGAAGCAAAGCGTTCCATTACTACAAACACAGGAATACAGAGACATGCGAACTGCAGAAGCTCATAAAGGATAAGTTTGACAGTCTTCCCAGAGAGCATCTTGACAGAGTTTTTAGTAAATCCCTTTACGAGTGAGTCGTCACTGAATGCATCCAGCGCATCTCTCACAGCACTGGCTGACTGACTGAGCGATCTGGACTCTGTACACTGCCGCTGCTTACACTGCATTCTTACAGGTGCAGTTTTATTGCAACAGTAATGAAGCAGTCACAATTCTCTTTTTATGGAGTTACAGCAGCAAAATGTGCCATTCCAGTAGCAAACTGAAACAAAACAGTCATAATGACATGTACTGCATGTCGGCACATCAAGAGCATGAATTAATGGTGTTTTTAGCACAAAAATGTAAGTCATTTTAGCTTTCATGCCTAATAGTATTTTGATGAGACTTGTAATGTGCATTGCAAAAAGAGGGAAAAAAAAGCTTTACTTTGTGTCTGGTGTTAATAATTTGCTTTTTAAACAAGACAAAATAAGGCGTAGAGAAAAACAGAACAAAATAGAAGAAACAGTGCTGTAAATATAAAGCAAGTCTGACCATGAACAAACTAATTCAGGTAACAACAGTTTTAAAAATCAAGTGTGTGTAAACTTTTGAACAGGGTCATTCATTTATTATTTTCTCTTGTAGACTATATGTAAATATCTTTTATGTGAAGTATCTTATTCAGGTCAGTAATAAATAAAAAATAACATGCATTTTGTATTCCCTCTTATTTTGGTAAAATAATTAACATTTTGCAGATTCTGCAAGGTGTATGTAAACTTTTGATTCAACTATATATATAGAGTAGATTATTTGAGAGAGAAAAGAGAGAAGAAGAGGAGGAAGGAAAAAATAGGGAAAGAAAGGAAATGAAGAAACAAAGAAAATACTATTATATAAAAAAATAATTCCAATAATAAGAATGTAATTACGTAAATGAATAGATTATAAAAGGAGAGGGGAGAAAGAAAAAACATCGTTTTTTTTTTTTTTTTTTTTTTTTTTTTTTTAATAATTGTATTTATTTATTTATTTATTTTATTTTTAATCTGTATCTTTATATTTTAGTAACACTCCCTTACAACTATACATTTACTAAATTAACATACTTGTGTGTGTGTGTTTTCCCAACAAATTGCAAGATGTACATTCAGAAGTTGGGAGCCAGTATGATTTTTTAATTTTTGAAGTCGTCTCACATGATCCTTCAAATGCATTCTAATATGCTGATTTGATATTATTATTACATAGATATTATTATCAATGCTGAAAACTTTTTTTTTTTGTGAAAAATAAAAGAAACGCTTTTATTTAAAATTGAATTTTGACAATTCAGTTTGAAAATTGAATTGACAATGAATTTTGAAAATTGACAATGTAAAAACTCATCTTTGATTAATTTAATGCATCCTTGCATTTTTTTTGTTATTATTTTGAAAAAAATATATATTTTTTTAATAAATCTATTATTTATTATTCAATCTGTTTTATTTTGCTGTTGTTATTAATATTAACAAATTGCCAAGTCTGTTTAGTCTTGTTAAATTTGCACACATGCAGCATCAAATTTATTAACATTTTTATAGTGAAACTACTTATGCTATACACTAACGGCAAGGAATGTTGTAAACAGACCAGAGGGTTCAAACTTTCTCACTACAAGTAAAGAGTTTTGATCGATACGCCATCAATATTCCAATTTAAAACTGGACTCACACTACGGGAGTTTTAGACAGATTTATCCCCAGTTTTCCCCTCCTAAGAAACTGAGAAAAGAATCTTGTCAAGGACCTTGGTCATTCCAATTACGATTAACATCAAACATGTTTGATATTTAGTATTTTAAATCAGGATGACCACAGCTATGATTACATTAGTATTTCCACAATAGCCAATGTGTGAACACAAAACAAGCTGCTGTACAGGTCTGTTGGATAGTGGAGATAGAGGAAACCGCTTGTGGAAGTATTGCAATAACACGACTGTCTATACAATGTGTTAAAAACAGCCGTAAGGACAAAGAGAAGTGCTGGGGTAAAATCACCTCATTCTTGAATGTAGCAGGTGAGCATAGCAAGCTGCTAGCATGCCATCAAACATGTAAACATTAGCTGCTGAAACTTCAATGACGTTCTGCTGCGTGAGATCACGTGATCAATCGACCATATTGGCGGCACTGAACGTAAACAATGCTACTAAACCGAACGAAACTCACATATTTTGCTGATTATTGCTGCTGAGAATGCTCAATTATTGTCATGTTTTGGGCTGTACTAATTGGGCGGACCAGGAAAAACATTTGGAGTACTATAGACTGCCAAAAGGGCAAGAATCTTGACAACATTAGTTTTTGTTCTTCTTTCTGGTCGGGTAGGTGAAATATTAGACTAATATCTTAAATAAATCCTGCTTGTATGTATCTTTCCCACATATTAACTTTGGCTAGTCAAAATGTTGCGCTCTTTCCTGCTTTTTTCCTTAGGGGCCATTCAAACGCGAGACACAGCGCTCAGGAATGTTTTTTTTTTTTTTTAAAGTGCAGCGTAGAACGCGAGGGTCTCGAGACGCGCTTTTGAGATGTGACAGATTCAGTGACAGAGATATTTCTGGGATATTTTTATATGGAACATGTTGTGATAATCGCTTAAGGAAAGGTTATATATTTAAGGGTATCCGAACACAGCCACTATGAGCGCCTCCTCCGCCATGTTCCCTGGTGAAAAAAAACAGCATATGCTGGTAGCTATGTTTTGATGCTGGTTTAAGCTGGTCCTTTGCTGGTCTATGCTGGTTCTTAGCTGGTTTATGCTGGTTCTTGACCAGCAACATGACCAGCATAAACCAGCTAAAGACCAGCTTAAACCAGCATCAAAACATACCTAACCAGCATCCTAAGATCAAAATATAGCTACCAGCATATGCTGGTTTTTTCACCAGGGTTGCCGTCAAATAAAACCGTTGTCATGCCAGTTTGCTACTGTAAACAGAACGCAACGCTTGCCCCGCCTCCGAATTCTTCTGATTGGTCCACTGCTTTGGAACTGATATTGATGAGCGGCGCTGCGTGTAAAAGTTGAAACTTGACACGTCGTCTAAAAAAAATGCAGCGCTCATGTGAGAGGCATTGCAAAACAACGTTTTCAGTAGTACATTATCAGTGCAATCCATGCTGTTGTTTACATCCGAGTATCGCCAGTATGGCCGCGCATCCGGGTAACTGACCAAAACGTGACATAAGTGCAAACCCTCGATTACAGGGGTCACCAAACTTGAACCTGGAGGGCCGGTGTCCTGCAGAGTTTAGCTGCAACTTGCCTCAACACACCTGCCTGGAAGTTTCAAGTATACCTATTAAGACCAGGCCCGGATTGGCTAATCGGGAGGACCGGGAGAATTCCCGGTGGGCTGGTCCGTTTTTTGGCCGCGAGGGCCGGTGTCCCTAACTGCCTGCACTCACAGCAGTCGCACTTTTTATTTATTTATTTATTTTATCTATTTTTTACCATAGCCTTACTCTTTTTATTCATTATTTTACCGCAGCTCCATGAGCAGAATGCAGCCTGCAGGTTAATGATCATTCGTCTCCCCCGACAGCGGCACCTTGCTCAAAAGCAAAATCAGTTGTTAAGAGATACGCGAGAGATGAAAAATGGATAATTAAAAAGCGCAAAGGTGGCGCTGAAAAGGCCAGAATTAAAAAAAAAGAAACATCTAGAAACTGACGTGGCTAAAACCAACTCTGTCCATCACACAAGTAGCCTGTGAGAGAAGTTTTTCAGTTGTGAAATTTGTAAAAAACAGGCTCAGAAGCACTTTAACCCAGAAGAACCTTGAGGCATTCATGCTCATGTGCACTGGGAAAGAAATTCTCATGTCTTTGGACAATGACACTGTGATAAACAAAGTTGCAGAGATCAGTACACTGCTCAGGCGTTTGTTAATGTTTTAGGGTTGGCCATGTTTCCTTGAAGCCGCACTTATGCAGAGGAAAAAAAGATGAAGCCATCATTAGAAAGTAATACTGTGGTTAAAAAAAGTCTTGCAGATAACAGTGCAATACTACTTGTTTTATTCTTTATTTGTGTTTAAGGACTGGATATCTGTGAACAATTTTGCACAGAATATATATTCCGATATTGCAGAAAAGGACATTGTGATGTTTTAAAGAATAGTGTTGGAGATTTACCCTTTAATGTTCTCATATTCATGAAAAATATTTGAAGTTATAAAGCAGCTGTTTCCTTGAAAAAGACATGATAGTGTCATTAGAAAGTTTAATACATTTTATTTTAATCTTTATTTTATACATATAGCTTAATATATATATATTTGTATTTATTTGATATTTTTTCATTTCAAGGTTTGGATATTTATGAGCACTAATTCTTACAGAAAATAGATTCTGATACTGTTAAACATTACATTGTGTTAACTGTTCAGATAAATCTTCACTGTGAAGCAGCACTTAGGCTACTGTATTTGCACTGAATTGGAAATGACGTTATTTTAATATAGTCAGTCGTGAACTAAAGTGGGCCGGTCTAAGGCTTGAAACTCCAGGGCTGAAAAGGAGTCCCACTCCGGCCCTGATTAAGACCTTAATTGGCTGGTTCAGGTGTGTTTGATTAATGTTGGAGCTAAACTCAACTAAACTAAAAGTGTGGTGACCCCTGCTCTATTATATCTTGTAGCGTGTGATGTGCCACGATTTTCAAATGTTGTAGTGTGTGCATGTTTAGAATTTGAGGGAAGAAAATCTGCAAAGATTCTCCTTATGTGTGTGCTGCAGTCAGATTTCATAATTAGTTAGGAGTTCAAAACTCCTGTAGTCTGAGCCTGGCTTAAACACCTCCACCTGTCTAACGTTACCTGAGCAAAGAACACAGCAGCGATGCGTAAACAGGAGACACAACGTGTGCTGTACATTTGGCCTAGTTTTATTGTGAATACTAATAATTAAGATGATTAAAATAGTACATACAAACAACAGGGTACATAGAACTGATACACCAAAAACAGTCATTTTCCCTGTGGATAAGGTTGACGTAAGGATTATCATCTCCGTGTGCAAATGCTAAGGTGTTACAACTGGCCCATGGTCCCAATTTCCCAGAATGTTCTCTATGAAACGTCAACGACTACTCTGATAACACTGGAGCTACACAGAGACAGAGATGTGGTGTACTGCCTTAGTTTAGAGTAGGAGATTCAAATCAACAGCGTCTTTTCTCTTTAGTGTCAGTCTCAGCCCTTGGCAGGACTTACGAAAATAAGAGGTTAGTTCAATCATACCACGCGCTATGATCATTCATTCTCAGGGGATACGGACTCGGAGAGTTTGAAAAAATTGCATGAGTACTTCTATCAACAAAAAAAAAAAAAACGGAGAAAGGTTCGAGTGCAGGGTTAATGCCATTCGGGTTCTTCTTCTTCGAGAGCGGAGGAAACGCATGTTTAAAATGGACACATATGAAATGAGGGTAATGAAAAGGGGAAATTAAAAGTGCATGATGTGGAGCAGCATTACTCCTCAACTTCCCATGTGCCCTTTCTACAGGAGAAGCAGCTGCTTTGAACGTTACGCTCTAAAGACAGAAGTGAGCTCTTGTATATACACATCTGCACACAGGCAGAATATTACATCCTTCTATTAAAGTACTGTCAATTAAAACAGCAAAACGACAATCAAAATATAAATAAAAAGCACTAAAAACATCTGATCTTCTTAACACTGAAAATCGAGCTTAAAGACATTGGGCTGATGGGTCACTGTCAAGACAATGGCAGTGTTTCGCTACATGGTTCTGGAGGAGAGGCGAGATGACTGTTGAGGGACTGAACACACACTCTCTCTCGCACACACACACACACACACACACACACACACACACACACACACACACTCAATGACGTAACCTCCCCTTCAGGACCTGTTGTGACAAACACTGGACTATGGGGACCTACATATCGGTACGGAAATGTTATGTACAACACAAGCATGCTCTCTTTGTGTCCAGTTGATTATTAATATAATGACGCTGCCAAACAAACCGTATAACTTAACGTTCACCTTCAACAAAATGTTCTTAGAAAAGAGACCAAAATAAAGTATGAGATCAATCAGAACCGCTCTGTGAGAACACCACCGGTTAGTAGTCAACGATCGGCACGTCCTGTCATGATCGGAATCAGTGTTTGTTTGTAGTGTCTTAAAGAAAAGGAGGAGAAGACGATTTAGGAGATATCTTTGTGTGAGCTGAATGTTCCTTGTTTATGACTGTAAGTGTGTGTGTGTGTGTGTTTGTATGAGTCTCTAGGGGTCCTATAAGAGGGCTTTCTCAGGGTAAGGGGTCTGTTGGTTGTCTGCGGTAGCAGGGAGGCTCTGGGTGGAGGGCATGGAGTAGCCGGGGGTCTGGCTCATGGCCGCTGGAGCGCCGGCTGGGGTCTGGTAGGACTGGACATCACCTGGAGGCATGCTGCCAGGTGTCGGGCTGTAGACTGGAGGCTGGCCCATGTACATATGGACATCACTGCAGATAATAATAAAAATAAAAAAATATTTCAATAAAAACAAATACATATATTTATATATATAATTGTACAAATACAGTAAGTATTATTATTATTATCATCCATGCATTGATGCAGCTTTTTATTTTGATACAGGATTTTATTTTTTTAATTAGACGGCAAAACAACCACAATAATTATTATTAATTAATTTATTGTTAGAGCTTTTTATTATTTTACATTTAATGACAACAATGACAACAACAGCAACGGCAATAATTTAAATATTTTATCTAATTATACAAATTATTAAGAATCATGCATAGATACATTTCACAACAATATATTACAATAATGAATTAAAATGATCTAATTATATAAATATTATTATTATAATTAATGCACTGATACAGCTTTTAATTTAACAATACATTTTAATTAAATATATAATTAAACAAAAATTATTATTAATATATTATTATTATTATTTCAATACTGCTTTTAATTTTATTATTTTGAATTTAAAAAAAATAGTAATATAATAAAAATAAATTCTTATGATTAAATATTTTATCTAATATACAACATTACAACTTTAGCAACAAATTTAGCAACAATATATTACAATAAATTGTTACATATTTTATCTTATTATATAAAATTATTATTACTACTATTATTAATGCATTGATACAGCTGTTAAATCATTAAATACTGTATCTAATTAAACAAAAGTGTGATACATAATAATATATTTATTATTATTATAATAATTATTATAATATCAATCATTTTAAAGTTAAAAAACAAAAATAGTAATATAATTGAATATTTTATATAATTTACAAAATTACAACTTTTTATTTTAAATTTAGCAACAATATATTACAATAATAAATTATTACAGATTTTATCTAATACAAACTTTATAGTTATTAGCATCAATGCATTGATACAGCTTTATTTTTTAATAACAATAACAATTATTATTATTAATGAATTGACAACTTGTTTTAACAACAACAAAACTACAATAAATTATTTAATATTTTGTCTAATGAAACAAAAATGATTATTTACAACATTTATAATAATATTATATACACTGCTTTTTATTTTATTATTTTAATTTAAAAAACAAAATAGTAATACAATTAAAACATTTTATTATTATATTGTTTATATTATTTCATCTAATTATGTAAACATTATTATTATCATCATCATTAATGCATTGATACAGTTGTTTTTTATTTAATAATAACAATAACAACAATTATTATTACTGATGAACTGATACAACTTGTCTTAACAACAACAAAACTACAATAAATTATTAAATATTTTATCTATACAAAAATTATTATATATAATACATTATTATTATTTTACTATTATATCAATACTGCTTATTTTATTATTTAAAATGTAAAAACAAAAATAGTACTATAATTAAAATAAATTATTAAATATTTTATCTAATATACAAAATTTCTACTACTATTATTATTATTGTTATTAATTAACTGATACAGCTTTACTATTTAATAACATAACAATTTTTATTATTAATGAATTTTAATGCAAAGCACTAAAACAACTTTTTTTATTCTTAATACTATCATTATCAATAAACTGATGTAACTACAATAGTTTATCTTTTATTATGACTATTATCAGTGAACTGAATTGATGAACTGACTATAATAAATTATGGCATGTCTTAATTCATTAATACAGTTTTTTGTTTTGATATTGATATTATTTTGAATAGTACAATTTGTGAAATATAATAGTGCGCTTACCCGGGAGCTGGCTGTCCAGCCATTTGTGTTCCTGTTTGGTTCATTGCAGAGAGCTGCTCCATTGGAACGTTATATCCTGGTACTGCTGTGCTGCCCATTGCATACTGCCCTCCAGTGGACTGGCCAGGGTACACCTAGAAAAATCCCCCCAGAAACATACTCTAATATACCACTGCCAAAACAATCAACTACAAACAGCCATCACAGCAGTTGAAATGACATCTAGCAAACTAGCAATATACACACTTTGATAATTTGACAAACTCTCACCTGTTGGGAAGCGTTTGGGGTCTGCTGCATGTAATATTGCTGGCTCTGTAGTTTGGCATACATAGCGTATACTGGGTCTTCATTCATTAGCTTAGCATACAGAGACAGCGCTTCCATGAACTTCACGTTCAGCTCAGAGAGCTCTGAGTGTTTTCTGAAAACAAACACGGCAGATTTATTACATGTGAGATCTACGGGGAATGACGTGGGCATCTGTCTCATTGGATTTCATTCACTATAGAATTAGTGGTTTGTTTACAGTCTTTGCTAGACAATTAGAAAGATGTTTTTAGATAGGACTTTTTGAATACCTGTCAATGTCCTCCAACTTCTGATCAATGAGAGGACCCATCTGGTTGCAAGCAGCTGATTGGGAAAAAGACAACTATGAATCAATAAATCAATCCTTCAACACAAAACTAAAATACTTTCCCAGAGACTCACCCTCCAACTGCAGGAGTTCACAGGTGTCCGACTGGTCGTCTGTTGGGTCTGCGCTCTGGATCATCTGAAGCAGCTGGTCCATTTTCTCCTGCAGAACATCGCAAAGACATTATAAACTAGAATGCATGACACTTCCATGAGAGCTGCTATGACTAATTATTAACACAGTTCTCCACTAAGAGCATCTGATGTCTATGAATAGTGGATCATTTCACTGTGCAATTTCATGTGCGTTTTTGGTTGCAAGGGGTGTGGATGAGGCAAATGAATCAAAGCAATACAATGCCAAATACTGTGAGAAATATGCAGCCTCACCTCATCGATGTAGACAGGCTCTGGCTCCGGTTCAATCGTCTCTACCTGGACTTCCTCACTGAACTGCACTGTCTTCTTCTCTGTTTTCACTAAGGAAAGAGAAACATTAAATATGACATAATGTAATAAGCAGACAATAGAATCCAAAAGGATATTGTTGTGACAATGCACACTGGGGTCCAAAAGTCTGAGGCCACACTGAAAATATGGGATTAAAAATCATTTAAACCTGGAAATAAACACAAACTGACATTTGGAAGATTTTGGTCTTCAAAACAAGAATTTCGTGACATTTATCATGTGAATTCCTTTGTACAGATGGTCGAATGTTCTTCCAAAGAAGCTCACAATGCTCTTTGGATCATTCTCCAGTCATGCTGGCAAGATTTCTTGGCATGATAAAGCAAAAGAATGACATACAAAATATTGGAATTGATCATACATTAAAAATAAGAAAAAAATGCTGATAATTTAGAAAAATAAAAAAAATTATATATGTATATATATATATATATATATATATAAAAGTCTCATGTTTGGACTCCAGAGCATGCACTGTCATTCAAATATTTTTTTTTTTCCCTGACAGTCTCTTATGCTCGTCAAGGCTGCATTTATTTGATCAAAAAACTGCAAAAACTGACAAATTATTCAAATTTAAAATAACTTTTCTATTTAAATGTATCATTTATTTTTGTGATGGCAAAGCTAAAAATTTCAGCATTGTTACTTCAGTCTTCAGTGTCACATGATCCTTCAGAAATCATTCCAATATGCTGATTTGCTGCTCATGTAACGCTTTTTAATTACCAAGTTTGAAAACAGTTGTGCTGCTAATGTTTGTGTGTAAATTGTGATACATTTTTGTCAGAATTTTTTAATGACTAGAAAGTTTCTTTTACAGCATGTATTTTGATCAATTTAATGCATCCTTGCTGAAAAAAGTATTAAAGGATTAGTTCACTTCCACAAAAAAATTTCCTGATAAATAACCACCATGTGATCTAAGATGTTCATGTCTTTCTTCCTTTAGCCAAAAAGAAATGAAGGCTTTCAAGGACAGTGTTGCCAAGTCTGCGGTTTTCCTGCAGAATTGGGCAACTTTAACACTGTTGCCGTGGGTTGTTTTTCATGTCTGTGAGTTTAAGCGGCATGTGATTACATGATATTTATCGCCTGGAATGCAAAATTTTAACAGCGGAACCAGTGTATTTTTCCCCCTGAAATTTCTACCTGGCGAACCCCCACCAAAACGCGACTGGGCTAATTTTAAGTAGCAATTGGGTGGGTTTTGTTGTGAAAACCTGGCAACCCTGTTTGAATTAAAAATTCCAGGATTTTTCTCCATATCCACCTTTTTCCTGAGTAACTGATGAGCAGTGCCATGACATATTCTAATTTCCATTTGGGTGCTTATGTGTTGCGGTCTCAATAGAAAACTACGTTAAAACAGATTGAATTAAAACTTTTTTCAATAAAACTAAATCTAAAAATGTGCACAGGTTTAATGTTATATCATCAGCTCGGAAAACTTGTTAATTTGGCTAGAAACGCCAGAGACCTGAAATGTAAAGCACCGCTCCAGTCGGACGAGACTTTTGCGTTCAGAAAAGGTGACTAGTAGGGCTGTGACGATAAATTGATGCAGAAACGATTCGTGGATTTTCCAAATGCATCTCGATTCTCTTCTGAATTGATTCTGAGCTTATAATTTAACAGCAGATGGCGCTCTAATCTAGTTTTTATCCACACACTCACATGCTTATGAAAGGAAAAGTCCACTTCTAAAACAAAAATTCACAGATAATGTACTCCCCCCTTGTCATCCAAGATGTTCATGTCTTTCTTTCTTAAGTTGTAAAGAAATTATGTTTTTTGAGGAAAACATTTCTCCATATAATGGACTGGTATGGTCCCCCAATTTTGAACTTGCAGTTTAAATGCGGCTTTAAACAATCCCAAATGTGGTTGTAAATGATCCCAGCCAAGGAAGAAGGGTCTTATCTAGTGAAACAAACAGTTATTTTCAATAAGAAATACAATTTAAATACTTTTTAATCAAACAAACGCTTGTCTTGTCTTTCTCTCCCTGTACTCTGTGTATTCTGACTCAAGACAGTTAGGGTATGTCGAAAAACTCCAATCGTATTTTCTCCCTCAACTTAAAAAAATCATTTCAAAATCATCCTACATCGCTGCAGAAGTACCGACCCAGTCTTGCAAAGTGAACATGCAAAGAAGATCAAACACCCTTAACAAAAAAGGTAAAACAGCGATATACGACGATTTAGAAGTTGAGGGAGAACATGAGATGGGAGTTTTTCAACATAACCTAAGTGTCATGAACCAGAAAAAAAAACAGTCCAGGCAGAGTAAGATAAGACGAGCATTTGTTTGATTAAAAAGTATTTAAATTGTATTATTTTTATGAAAATAAACGATTGTTTCGCTAGATAAGACCCTTCTTTCTCGGCTGGGATCATTTACAACCGCATTTGGGATTGTTTGAAGCTGCATTTAAACTGCATTTTTGAAATTCAAACTCAGGGCACCATAGCAGTCCATTATATAGAGAAAAATGCTGAAATGTTTCCTCAAAAAACAATTTCTTTACGACTGAAGAAAGAAAGACATGAACATCTTGGATAACAAGGGGGTGAGTACATTATATGTGAATCTTTGTTTTGGAAGTGGACTGCGACTCAGAATGCTTTTATGATGTGAGATTAATATAAGCAGCCTGCCGTTAATTCGCTTCAACTGTTTCAAATTTTATGAATGATTATATTAGGTTCAAGTGTGTGTAAGGATTTGGAAACAAGCAGAGTAAGGCTGTTTCTAAGGCATGCAGTGCCATCTGCTGTTCAAAACTAAGCTCAGAATCGTCTCGAGAAAGAATCGCAATGCATTCGGAAAATCTCAGAATCGATGCTGAATCATTTCTCGATTCATGATGCATCTATTTATTTTCTCAGCCCCACCATATAGTGTACTTCAATGGGGATCAACAGGCTGAAGGTCCAAACTGCAGTTTGAATGCAGCTTCAAAGGGCTCACAATCCCAGTCGAGAAATAAGGGTCATATCTAGCAAACGGTCGATTATTTTATAAAAAAAAAAAAAAAAAAAAAAAATTATATACTTTTTAACCACAGATGCTAATGTTGCAGTAGCTTTGCAATACACATCTACAACTTATTGCATTACGTAACCATGTTGGAAAGGTCATGTGTGGTCAGTTCTTCGTCTGTGCACTTTGATTTAAAAATGGCAAAAAACTCCATCTTATTTTCTCCTCAAACTTCAAAATTGTCCGACATCATTGTTTTACCTTTTTTGTAAAAGGCATTTGACTTTCTTTGCACATTCGCTTTGTAAACACTGGGTCGGTGCCTACATCATGCATGACCTTTCCAATATATGATTACATAATGCGTGAGGTTGAGCAAGTGCATGATGAGCATTTGTGGTTAAAAAGTATATAATTTTTTTTTTTTTTTTTTTAGAAAATGGCCAATCGTTTTGCTACATAAGACTCTGAATCCTCAGCTGGGATGGTGTAGAGCCCTTTGAAGCTGCACTGAAATTGCTCAACCTGCTGGTCACCATTGAAGTCCACTATACGGAGAATGTTTTCCTCAAAAACCTTAATTTCTGTTAGACTGAAGAAAGAAAGACATGAACATCTTGGATGACATGAGGGTGAGTAACTTATCAGGATTTTTTTATTCTGGAAGTGAATGCAATGGTAGAGTGAAAAGAGAAAAACTATTAGAAAATGTGAACCAGGAAGAGCCTTTGAGGAGCTGCAGGCTGCAGGTGGAAAAAGAGTAGATGTGACAGCTTTACTTACTCATCTCAGGCTCTGCTGTTAGGTCCGCTGTCACAAAGTTTGACGGAAAAAGCCCAACACCCTGATACGTCTCACCCTTCCACCAGTTAGGGTCACTGTGATAGAGAAGATGCTTAAGCCACCTCCCACTAACTGTCATTTTATAAAAAAAGAAACTCTTTGGCTGTGTTTGGAATCATTCACACAATCTCTACAGAGCGCTGACGTTAAAACACTACTTCTGTTTCATAGGCATGTGCTTGTAACCAAAATGAGCTGAAAGTGGAACAAGCCTTTCCAAACAGAACAAGTGGATATCACAGAAAGGGAATGATTTAAAACAGCCTGTGAGTGGAATTCATTGTGAGCATCAATGAACAGAACCAGACTCACCTGTCATCCAGGATGGTGATGATCTCTCCTGATTTAAAGGTGAGCTCATTGTCCTCGGCTGCCTCGAAGTCATAGATGGCCCTGACCTTTCTGCCGTCAGCCTTGTGAGATGTGAGGAGGCTGCTGGTGCTCGGGTAGAGGCCAGACAGAGAGACCTGAGGCTGCTGCTGTTGCCTCTGGTCCTTCAGAGACAGCTCAATCGCTAAGAAAGATAGAGACAGACAGAGAGATAAACTCTCTTTCTTCAGGGGAATTCATTGTAGACCTCAGGATTACAGATTTGCACCCACCTTTAGCAATGTCTTCTTCTTCTTTTTTGTTTGTTGATGTTGCAGGGTCTTTAGCTACCAATGCAGGACTGGCTTTAGCTTGTTCTGCTGCCTAAACAAATAAAGTTAAACATCTCATTACTTAAACACTATCATACACATATTTTCTCTTTATAAAACTTAAGACTCATTCATACAAAGCCTGGCACAACAGAACATGGTTAACATATATTCAACACTTAATATATTATACACTGTCTGCATATAATAGAAAAAAGTGGGGAAAAAAAGAATAAAGTGATAACAGACAAATATTTCTAAATACAAAAACAAACACTAAAATATACACACTCAAAAGTTTGGGGTTAGTAAGATTTTTCAAATGTTTTTGACAGAAGTCACATGCTTACGAAGCATTTATTTAATTGAAAATACAGTAAAAACAGTAATACTATAATATAAAATTACATCAATTTAAATATATTTGACATTATTAGTATTTTATCATGTGACGAAACCAAAATATATTTTTTAGGATTCTTTTATGAGAAGAAAGTTCAAAAGAACAGCATTTATTTGAAATATTAATATATTTTATAACATTACAAATGTCTTTACTGTCACTTTTGATCAGTTTAATGCATCTTTGCCAAATAAAGGTATTAACTTAAATTGATTTTTGATTAATATATTTATTACTATAAAAATTAATAAAGAAAAAAAAATAAAAATAAATCTTACTGACCCCAAACCTTTAAACAGTAACATATATAGTGCTGTTCAAAAGTTTGGGATGGGTAAGATTTTTTATGTTTTTTATGTTTTTTTTTGTTTTTTTTTAAAGGAATCTCTTCAAGTCTGCATTTACTTAATCAAAAACAGAGAGGAAAAAAAAACAAAAAAACAGTAATATTGTGAAATATTATTACCATTTAAAATAACGGTTTTGTATTTTAATATACTTAAAAATATAATTTATAATAACAAAATATAAATTATAATCAAGAAAGAAAATTATATTATATAAAATTATAATTAAGAAAGAAAAACGTACTGACCCCAAGCTTTTGAACAGTAGCGTATAATGTTTAAAAGAATTTTATTTTAAATAAATGCTTTTTTTCCTGAAAAAGTTTCACAGTTTTCAAAAAATATTAAGCAGTTTAATAAAATATGAAACTTTTTTCAACACTGATAATAAATAAGCCTATCAGGATGATCATGTGACATGTGACTGGAGTGATGAACTGGACAGATGAAAATTCAGCTCTGCATCACAGACATAAATTATGTTTTACAGTATATTAAAATAGAAAACCATTATTTTAAATTGAAATATTATTTCACAACATTACTATTTTTTCTGTATTTTTGATCAAATAAATGCAGCCTTGATGAGCAACTTTACATTTTGTAAACATAATGTTTTGTAAAAAAAACAACAAATCATACTGATCCCAAACATTTGAACGGTGTGTATATTTGTGTGTATGTGTATTTCTGACTCAATGTGAGGAATTAGATTGCTTTCCTTTATACATTTCCTTTAATAAATGATTTTATGTGCTAAAGACTGAGATTTGGCCTTTAAACTGAAACTGCACTCCTGACACACATTTAATTCCCTACATGCTTATTATATAAATAACCACGGCATTTTACTATATCCAGTGAACTGGCTGATCTGTGCTGCAGGGATCTGGATTGTCGGCTCACCTGAGAGCCCACAGCAGGGAAGATGACGCCCTGTTCTCTGAGGTTCTTGATCATGGCCGATATGAGGCTGAGCTGGGGGTCATTACGGAAATCCTCAGCCCATTCCACCATCAGTGCCTTCAGCTTCTCACACACTTTTGGGTGACCCTTGAGGAGTAAAAAGACAAAACGTCAGGCTTTCGCTGCTGGACTAAACAACTGACTCATGCAGTATTTCTACAAACAAAAGGAAACACATACCTTATTTAGCACATTGCTAACTTCACTAGCAAATTCCCTGGAGCAGACTTCTAAGTGGAATATTTTTCCACAGTTTGACACACACGCACCAAGTAGCTACAGAAGTATAAGAAGAAAATACTCATTTGATTTTCAACAGCTCATTATTGGCTTCTGATGATTGCATACTCGAGACTGAAGCCTGATTTGTCCTCATCCACTAGAAAGCATTTGGCTTACCGTTAATGCTTGCATGGCAACATGCGGATCCTTGTGATTCACTCTCCTCATTATAGATCGCAGGCATTCTTTAGGCCTTCAGAATACAAGCAATAGCATTTAACCTGTTAAACACCCATTCATTTAAAAGACACTCTTAAAAACACTTGTTAACTAACCCAGTGCGAGACTGTCCAATCTTGTCACAAATGTCCAGGATGAGGCCCCAGTCCTCAGCTGTGTTCATCTCACTTGTCGCTTTCTCTGCAAAAAATAGATACTCAAATGTTTATCTTCCCTCAAAATGATAATAGTTCCTGTGATTTCACAGATTTAATGGCATTAACATTCATATGCAAATGAATGAATGTGTATCTGTGAAAAGCCACATGCTTAATTAAACTTTATTACATAAACTAGAATCAGTGCTTGAGATAAAAATGCCACCAAAAGCGGCAAATATTTAAAATGTGAGGGCAAAAGAAGCACCTTAGCACAGATTATACGGTAATAATAACAGATTATAATAGCAAGAAATCAGATATCTACTGTTCAAAGGTTTGGGATCAGTAAAATTTTTAAGGTTTTTAAAGAAGTTTCTTATGTGCATCAAGTCTGCATTTATTTGATAAAAATACACAAGTCAGTAATACTGTGAAATATTATTGCATTAAAAATAATGGTTTTCTATTTTAATATACTTTAAAATATAATTTATTTCTGTGATGCAAAACTCTGTGGTGTCATTTCAGTTTTTAGTGTCACTTAATTCTTTAGAAATCATTCTAATATGCTGACTTTTTAATGTTGAAAACAGTTGTGCTGCTAAATATTTTTTTGGAACCTGTGAAACTTTTTTCAGGATTTTTAAAAAATGAATGAAAAGTTAAAAACAGAAATCTTTTTTTAACAATATACACTACTGTTCAAACATTTGGTTTCCTTTTTCTTTATATAAATTAATACTGTTATTTGGCAAGGATGTGTTAAATTGATTCAAAGTGATAGCAAGGATTTATATTATTAGAAAATATGTCTGTTTAAAATAAATGCTGTATTTTTAAACTTTTTATTCAAAGAATCCTAAAAAGAGTATCACAGGTTGCAAAAAAAAAAAAAAAAAAAAAAAAAAAATGAAGCAGCACAACTGTTTCCAACATTGATAAATCAGCATATTAGAATGTGACACTGAAGACTGGAGTAATGATGCTGAAAACTCAGCTTTGCATCCCAGAAATAAATTATATTTTAAAGAATATTAAAATACAAAACCATTACTTTAAATTGTAATACTATTTCACAATATTACCATTTTTTCAGTATTTTTGATTAAATAAAAGCTCGATGAGCAGAAGAAATTTATTTTAAAACAGTCTGATTTGGGGCTTAAGAAACATTTCTTATGATCAATTTTGAGTGTGCTGCTTAATAATTTAGTGGGAACTGTTAAACAAAGAACAGCAATTATTTTAAATACAAATCTTTTGTAACATTAGAAGTAATTTTTTATGAATTTAATGCATCCTTGCTGAATAAATGTATTAATTAGAAAAATAAAAAGTGTATATACCAGATTTCTGTATATGTTTACATTACAGCCACAAAATGTGGCTTTGTTTAGAAATCACTGTTAATTTTGTTATGAATCTCTATTTACAGCAACTTTTATTATTTGTTTTACTCTGATGTAAATTCGATTGTATAATTAACAGCCTTAATTGTTTAAAGCCCCATGAAAATCAATTCCAGCCCAGGCAGCAAATGTTTCCAATAAAAACAAAACAAGTTCATTTATGACACTTTCAGAATGCAATAACCCTGTTTACGGAAGGTTAACCAATGACCTACATTTGATGTGAGATTATGTTTGTCAATGTAGCAAGCTGTCAAATAGTGGACAGAGGTTAACCAAAACAAAAAACACACTGGCCTGTTCAGTATCTGGTACGAAAATACCCCTACAAAACATTTACAACCACAATAATATTACACAGAAAAAGCTTCAAAGCCATTAGATCTGCAGCTACTGTTATGCCAAAATATGACATTCCCCACATCACATTGATTTCATCTGTAAAGTCTGAACATGTTCAGATCAATGAACGTGCATTTTTTATTATAACCGCACAGGCTGGCTAAGATCTTTTAACGGTTGCCCCACCAAAACTACATATCAGCAGGCTCATAATACAATAATAATATAGACAATAAAACACTGTAATCTTAACAATGGCCTTATATATAAATGTACAGTCATGCCGCTGGAACAACATCAATTAGCAAGACAAACACGGCTAATAATATATAAAAGGAGCAGCTGGGGACATTTGCAGCGTCACCGTGTGAACCGTTAGCTCGTGTGCGAGCACTTCAGGTCGAGGATGAATTAAACCATTAAGAGTAAAACAGCTCAAATCATCTGGGGTGAGCTGCTACGCGTCTGTTTTTCCTCAGTTGTGCACTGTCAGTGCCATACAAAGAGACAAAATGTGATTTACTCGCAGTCACAGCCTTTTCAGCTACAAACTTGGCTAGCCATCAGGCTAATAACATGTTAAGCACTCTAGCTGTGAAACTGCTGTCGTTAATGCCCACGTTAATAGTTTCAGGGTAAAACCTCTAGTGGGGATTACTCAGTCACTGGAATGCCATTGCGAAATTCGCACAGACAGTTAAAGTGATATCGAAAAGAAACAAAACGCCGGTGGGTTGCCATGAACAACAATAGACACATATGAGCTCCCGTTAGCTCCCTGCTAACTGTGTGACACCTCAAACTTACCAACATCTTGATCAAAGGGATTTGACGTGAAGAGAGGCATGGCCGAGATATACACGCAACGAAATCTAAACTCGGTCCTCTTCTTGTTCGTCTCCCTGTCAGCACTTGGTTAAAAGTGAATTAATAAACATAATAAAATAGAAACTACACTCAGTGTTGCTGGTGGGACCCCCTCCTCAGTCGCTTACTCGCAGCCCTACAGCGGTGCATTCTGGGTAACAGAGCTATTGCTGGAGTGTGTACATACCACACAGTTAAAACACACAAACAGCTGGGCATATCCAAATAAATATGAGCGGGATGTGAACGAGATGTTTATTATTCGACACTGGAATCTGCTAATGGGGCAGGGTAAATGATGACTTTGTGAAGGTTAGGGAAAATACAGCTGATAAATCATATGACTTAATCACATGGTAGAGTCTCTCTGACTCAGCAGTCACGAGATGATATAAACACTAAAAAAAAAAAAAAAAAAAAAAACTTTTTTGTCTTATGGGGGCTTGGGTAACAACATTAAACTGTGACTTTTATGATTGGGCGGACTACGCTAGTTGTTAAGAGACATATAAACGTTTGAGAGGAAAAAGCTCAATGACAAATGTGCTTTTTGTCTAGCAGTGGTTTCAAAAGGATAATTCATAAATTCCAGTATCATCATATTTTGACACTGTTTTTGGGTAAACAACAACAACAACAAAAATAATAATAAAAAAGCTAACAATAAAATCACACTAACCTACATTCGGTTTTGCATAAAAGTTGCAAAATGTAAAATGTAAATATTTATGTTTAAAATGTATATAATGTAAAGTATTTTAAAATGTTTTAATATACTTACTGCGGTGGCGTAGGGAAAGGTCCTCGAGCAGGGATTCGAACTCGGGACGCCAGTAGTGGAACGGCACTGTATGTCGGCACACTTGCCCATATATATATATATATATATAATTATTTTAAAATGTTTTAAAATTTATTTTAAAAACAGAACATTTTTAGCTCATTAAGCCTTATTTAACCAAAAAAGACAATTACAGTATGAATATAATGTAATTTATTTTAAAAACATAACATTTTTATCTCACTAAAGCTTATTTAACCAAAAAAGAAAATTACAGTATGTATATAATGTAAATTATTTTAAAATGTTTTATAATTTATTTTAAAAACATAACATTTTTATCTCACTAAAGCTTATTTAACCAAAAAAGAAAATTACAGTATGTACATAATGTAACTTATTTAAAAATGTTTTATAATTTATTTGAAAAATATAACATTTTAGCTCACTAAGGCTTATTTAACCAAAAAAGAAAATTACAGTAAGTACATAATGTAATTTATTTTAAAATGTTTTAGATTTTATTTGAAAAATATAACATTTTTAGCTCACTAAAGCTTATTTAACCAAAAAAGAAAATTACAGTATGTATATAATGTAAATTATTTTAAAAGGTTTTGTAATTTATTTAAAAAATATAACATTTTAGCTCACTAAGGCTTATTTAACCAAAAAAGACAATTACAGTATGAATATAATGTAAATTATTTTAAAATGTTTTCAAATTTATTTTAAAAACATAACATTTTTAGCTCACCAAGGCTTATTTAACCAAAAAAGAAAATTACAGTATGTATATAATGTAAATTATTTTGAAATGTTTTATAATTTATTTTAAAAATATAACATTTTTAGCTCACTAATTTAACCAAAAATACAGTAATATTGTGAAATATTAGTTTAAAATACTATTCTCCTATTTTTAGTATATAGTAGATTTATAATAGTATATAAATGTATTATATTTTAATTAGTGTTGTAAAACGATTAATCGCAATTAATCACATCCAAAATAAAAGGTTTTGTTTACATAATACGTGTGTACTGTGTATATTTGTTATGCATATATAAAAGCATACACATACATGTATATATTTAAGAAAAATATTGTTTACGTATTAAATATAATTTTATATATTAAATATAAATATATGCATGTAAGCCAATCAACAGGCAAATATACGCTGACAAGACATTATAAATAAAGCAGCTGAAAGTCATATTGCATCATTGCGTTATAAGTAGGACATTCACAAAATTAAACATTTTTTATAAGAATTTCAACATAAAGCATATTGAAAAATACCAACTATATTTTATTTCCGATAAAAACATGGTCTTTGATGATGACTACATACATGTACATGTATTCAAATACACAACTATTTTATACATAGCTACGGCATAATCAAATATTTGAAAAATTAAAAGCTTTAAAGATCTATTCATAAAATCACATCAATGATGTCCAAGACATAAGAAGTAAAACTCTGGTGAGAACAAATTTTGGATTATAGTCATTATCAACATATTAACTGTAGCTTTACGGTTGGCTGTTAAAAGCTTTATTTTAATTAAAGCAGCTACAAAGCTTCATTGTATTGCACTGGAATAATGTGGCATCAGCTTTGTTAATGACACAGGTAAAACAGGTATTTACAATCACATGATTACAATACATTACAGCTTTTTCACTTATCTAAACATTAACATGACTGGTGATCAGTGTATTGTATAGTTTGCAGTCTCGAATCGTTCGTGATTGTCGATGAAGTTTGTGTCCGTCACACACGTGGCTCTCTAGGCAAAGTGATTGTTTGTACTTTGTGAGAGGATACTGTGACAGAAGTCTTCTGAACTGTCTCTGTGATTGTCTTATCCAATATTCTCTGTTCATTCACAACAGGTGCTATAAAACTGGAACTTTGGCTGTGAATAATGGACAAAAGACCTCAATGAACACACCAAGCAGATAACATGTTTCAACAAAACATATGCAAGAAACAAGAATTGCAACTTACATTCATTAGTTCGTTCACAAATGAAACCAATGCGTTCTGTGCAGAAAAAGTCGTTCCAACTGGCCTCGTGTATTAACCCGGCACAGTCCTCCCCAGCCTCGTGACCGTGGCTCCAGTTATCAGGCTGTCCAGGCTTCCATTTCCTTTCAATTAAAATCAGACAAGACTAATGGGGAATGTTTCCTCGCACTGCCATATCCTCATTACATTACTGAGGATCCTCAAGATAATGTAGCAAATTATATACACTAGATACGCAATATGTATTATATATACACTGGATTAACAGTGATAGAGTTAATGGGTATTTTATTTCAGTTATTAACTCACGTATAGTTGGGCAAGCTCCCGTCCACCCATCTCCAGGTGTTTTCCTCAACGCTGTCAGTGAGGCCCAGCCAGAAGTAGCCCTTTCCAGAAATCTGCCTCTTTATCCATAGCTGTGATAGATAATAAAGTAGCCATTGTGTAAAATATTTACAGTAATGTTAGGTCTAGAGTTCTACGCTGTTTTAATATAGTTAACGGTGGCTTATTTAAAGGGACAGTTTACCTAAAAATGAAAATTCTGTCACTAATTACTCACCCTCATGTCGTTCCAAACCTGTAAGGCCTTCGTTCGTCTTCAGAACACAAATTAAGATCTTTTGGATGAAATCCGAGAGCAACGCAACTGGTTCAAGGCCTAGAAAGGTAGTGAGGACACTGATAAAATAGTCCATGTGACATCCGTGGTTCAACTGTAATTTCACATGGACTATTTTAACAATGTACTTACTAGCTTTCTGGGCCTTGAACGTGTCAGTTGTGTTGCTGTCTATGCAGGGTCAGAAAGCTCTCGGATTTCAACAAAAATATCTTAATTTGTGTTCTGACGATGAACGAAGGTCTTATGGGTTTGGAATATCATGAAGGTAAGTAATTAATGACAGAATTTTCATTTTTGGGTCAACTAACCCTGTATTTCATATTCGTGAATAGCATCCAGGATTTACCTGCTCATCTTCATCATTGATAATCAGCATAGTTGAACTCTTGTTGCTGCATCTTTCCTTCGTTTCATCAAAGTTGAGACTCTCTGATGAAAAGTAGTAACATTTGTCTCTGAAGCTCTTCCACTGAGGTGGGCACCCTTAGATAAAAAAGAAAACATATTAAACAATATTAACACATTAAAAATAACACTTACGAGAAAGACTGGTTTTATACAATTCAACTTTTCAAGCTGTAAGAATAGAAACTGGTATGAAGATGCAAACTCTATGCTATAATTTCCCTGTGCAATGCATCTTTCTTAGTTTTGTGTTGAAGTCATGTTTTTGTATTGTCCCTATACAATAAATACATTTTACATCAATAACATATTAAATTGTGGTTTGTAGGATTTTGACAACTTTTTTTTTACAAATTAATAGGGCTGCCCTCAACTAAAGATTTTTCTGGTCCACTAGTAGTTGTTTATTTTAAGCGTTAGTCGACTATTAGTCGCAGGTTTATTAATAAACCATATAAATCATAGTAACAAGCTTTTAATTGCCTACATAACCTATCAAGACCTCAAGCGCACGTGAAAAAAGCTTACCACAATACACCAGCAGAAGTAATCATTATGAATGTGTCAGGGAAAAATAGTAAGGAGGCTGCATTAACGTTTTAGTATTTTAACTAGTGCTTTCTTTGTTTTCATCTTAAGAGATGAAGTCTGCGACACTGATTCTTCATCTCTGCAGTAGTGGATGCACCTGTGATCTATGTTTCATAAGGATTACATTTTCGGAGAATATTTGTTTTCTGTTTGAATTGGTTCATTGAAAAGTAGACATTTCACTCTTTTCAGAGTTTCGAAGTTTCACACTCAAGTTTACAATTTCACTGTTTGCTTTAATTATTTTACAAAAGCGCAACATTTCGTTGTTATTGTGAGTCCACACAAATAAATGTAGAGTCATTACAGATGCGAGGGATGTATTAATCTTATCTGTATGAGCATAAATGACAGAGTATTTTAAGAGCAAGTGACCGCACCGGCCCCTCCATCTGTCATGCAGTGAGTGCACTACGGTTCAGCTTCTACACACTTGAATAACGTACAGTTTTCTAGGTTAACATTAGATTGAGCAGCCATGTAAAGTTGCTGCAACTGGCATATTTTAGATGAAAACCCATATTTGAAGTCAATGAATGATAGTTGAGCATATGGATGTTCTGCCCAATGTACTATATTACCACATAGACCAGCTGTCAACTATCTGTCCGTCTTTTTTTTCTGCGACTAAGCGACTAATCATATTTTGGTCGATCAAGCCTCTTCTCATCGACTAACGGTTAGTCAACTATCAGGGGGCAGCCCTACAAATGAACAAAATACATCTCAAAGTATGAACCGATCTCTAATGTCAAATATTTTGAGATCCTTATTTGGTCAAATCGATTAATCGCATCTAAAATAAAAGTTTGTGTTTACATTATATATGTGTGTGCACTGCGTATATTTATATGTATAAGTAAATATACACACATGTATATATTTAATAAATATATATTTATAAATAGTATAACAGTCTATAAAAATATAAAAATATATAGTAAACAGTGACAGTGAGTATGAGAAAAGCTAGTACCTGGTGTACTTGTAGGAGGTGGCGCTACCTGGCGGTTGACAAAGCCTTGTGGATCTACCGGGGGCAGAACTACTGGCGCAGGAAGTCCTGGTAATCCAGGAGGTCCAGGTGGGCCAATAGGGCCAATGGGTCCGCGGGGTCCTTCCGGTCCTGCAGGTCCAGCTGGTCCAGCTGGCCCTCTGAGTCCTTGTGGCCCTTGTGGCCCCTGAGGACCTGACTGACCATCTCTTCCGGGCAGACCAGGTATACCAGGATCACCTTTCTCTCCTGAAGGCCCTGCCCTGCCCCCTGATCCTCGGGAACCCTTTTGCCCAGGGCTTCCTCTTGATCCAGGTGGCCCTTTCATCCCTGGTACACCAGGAGGTCCCGCTGGACCTTTTTCTCCTTTAGGCCCAGCAACACCAGGTGCTCCTTTTTCACCGTTTTCACCTTTCTGGCCAGCTTTGCCAGGTGGCCCCTGGGACCCTTTGTCTCCCCCGAGGACCTCTTGGACCAGGGGGACCTGAAATTATGAAACAAGGAAATTAATTTCCATTTTAATTGTCTAAAAGAAAATGAAGTATTAGGGTATATTCAGAGTTCTACAAAGTGTTTAAATTTGAAATTTTAGACTTGAAAAACTTAATATGTTTTTGTTAAATAAGTTATAAATAAGTTATTAAAATTAAGTTCAAACACAAAAATTACTAACTGGAAATAAATAGAAACTAAAACCTAAATTGTAAAATAAAAAAAATAAAGAAATACATACATACATACATACATGAAGTCAATAGCACAAAATTATAAAAGTCAAACTAAGTTTAAAATGAAAACAGAAAATATACAAATAAAAGCAAAAAACTAAAATAGTATTTATAAATAATGCTAAAATAGCGCTAAGTTCTATAACTATGAACTAAAATATATCAAATAGTAATGATTATCATAATGTTAAAAAAAAAACATTTTTAAAATAATAATTTAATAATTAAATAATTTTTGAAAACACTTGATTAATTTTTAATCATTTTGAAAATACTTTATTATTATTATTATTGTTAATATTATTATTATTATTGAGTTATTTAATTCAGTTACTAAATAATAATTGAATTGAAGCTTAAATATAAATGCTAGATGAAAAACGAACTAAACAAAACATTTTTTTTATTGACAACTAATTTAAATTATTTTATTATATAATAGTTTTACGTTTTTGTACGTTTTTGTACGTTTTTATTAAATAAGTTATACGTACGTTTTTTAAATGAAGTTGAAACACAAAAATTACTAACTGGAAAGTCAACAGCACATAAAATGTATAAAAGTTAAACTAAGTTTAAAATGAAAACAAAATATACAAATAAAAGCTAAAAACTAAAATAGCATTTATAAATAATACTAAAATAACACTACTTACTATAAATATGAATTAAAACATAAATAGAAATGATTATCACAATGTTAAAATAAAATATATTTTTAACATAATAAAAATAATTAAATGATTTTTGAAAACACTTAATTTTTATCATTTTAAAATACTTTATTATTATTATTATTATTATTGGGTTCTTCGATTCAGTTACTAAATAGAACTGAATTAAAGCTTAAATATAAATACTAGATGAAAAACTTTAACTTAAAAAAAAATCCTTTGGCAACTAAATACTAAATGAAAATAATTTTATTATATAAACTTATTAAGTTTTTATATGTTTTGTTTTTTAAATAACTTATACATAAGTTATATAAATTATTAAAACACAAAAATTACTAACTGGAAATAAATAGAAACTAAAAACTTAATAGTAACATCAATAAATACATAATTAAAAATGTCAAAAGTGCATAAAAGTTCAACTTAAAAGTTTAAAATGAAAAAAGAAAATATACAAATAAAAGCTAAAATATTACATAAATAATACTAAAATAACACTACTTACCATAAATATGAAAATGTAAAATATAAATGATTATAACAAAACAGAATCTTTTTATATAAGTGTTTATATTTTAATCCATAAAGACCTAGCCTCAGATCTTACCCTGAAGGATAGTGAAATTCGTGATGAGCTGCGAGTGTTTGCTGTCGACCAGTTTCATCTCCTCCATGACTATGGAGAGGCTGCTGACCTCTTTGTCGAGCCTGGCGGCGAGTTCTTCCTGCTGGGTTTTGAGCTCCGTGTTGTCAGCTCTGGTTTCTGCCACACTGCTGTTCAGCCCCAGCAGCAGGTCCGAGTGCCGGGCCACCGTCTCGGAGCAGGTACGAAGACCGTTCAGGTCCACGCTGATCACTCCGAGCAGCTGCGTGGCGAAGCTTACATTCCCTGTAATACGGTCCATTTCCCCCTCGTTGCGGTCAAGACGTGTCTCTAGTGCATCGAACTTCATGGAGGTGGCATTGTCGTGGTCTCGCTGCTGGTCCATGAGCTCACGCAGGCTCTGGTCGTGACTTTCTGCAATGGCTGAGGCATTCTGCACCTGCTCTGAGAGCGAGTTCAACTGAGAGGTCACGTCCTCCAGAGAGTCACTGTTGGAGCGAGTCAGTGCAGAATTGTTAGCAGCTAAGGCCTGAAGGTTCTGGACCTTCTCCCTCAGCCAGTCAGCATCCGCTTTGGTCTGTCTGGCCACCTGCTGGAGGCTCTGGTAGTCATTCTTAAGCTTCTGGACAGCCTGGCTAGTGTCCTCCACCGACCTCTGGAGGGAGCTGATGAGGTTTCTCTGTTGAGTCTGGGTGAAATTCAGAGTGTTGATGTTGTGGGTGTTTCGGCCCTGTTCGCTCGTCTGCACCTGAAGATCCATCTGGAGCCGCGCCGTGTCCGTCTTTAGTCCGTCGATCAGGCCGCTGTATGAGTTTAATGTACGGTTTACGTTCCTAATGACGTTGGCGTTGCTCTCCAACAGGTCTCGCAGTGAGTGATGTCCGCTCTGCATGTCCTCGCCCGCTAGCCGTAGCTCATCGAGAACAGCTCTGTTGTTAGAAGCCTTCCCAGCAACGTCACTGAGCTGCTTCTGCAAGGTCTGAATTTCCAACTTGAATGAGAGGAGTTCACTGGTGGCGTTCTCTGACTTCTCTCCCGTTTGATCATCTGCACATCAATTTTAAAAGTTTATTAGGCAAAAAAAAAAGGATTTAGAGCAGCTGAGTCAATAAAATGTATAAGAGTGTCCATTATTATGCGAAATATTTTTACTATTTAAAATAGCTGCTTTCTGAGCTGGTTTTGAATATGTTTTAAAATGTAATTTAATTCTGTGATCAAAGCAAAATGTTCAGCATCATTACTCATTAGTCTTCAGTGTCACATGATATGTTGATTATTATTATTACCAAACTTTTTTTTTTTCAGGATAAAGAATAAAAAGCTTTTGTAACATTATACACTATACCATTCAAAAGCTTGGAATCGTACACTTTGAATTAAATAATTTCCCAGAAAACTATATATATATATAAGGAACGTATATATATACATATATACTTAACATCATACATTTTGGAATTGATTATAGTAAACTACTTAAGGTTTTATTTTCAACAATTTCATTCTGTTATTGAAGCTAATAAACTTAGTTAATAAAGTTAATACATTTTCTTCATTATGATATTAGGGCAGTTTTTGATCATCATCCTTTTTGACAAAATTCCTCAAAAAATATCAAAATTAATTTTCATTCAGAAATGTAAAACATGCTCATCGGATAAAATTCAAACCACTGTATGTGTGAAACAGATTTTTTAAAATAGAATATTCCAAACAGGAAATAATTATATAAAATCTGAATATATAAATTTACATTGTTAATACATAAAAGTAAATCAGAATATATTTTTTTAGAAATTTGAATATATAAATGTAAATCTTAATATATAGTTGTTAGTCTGAATATATAGAAACAAATAAGAATATTTAGTTCTAAATCAGAATATATGAATGTAAATCATGAATATACAGAAGAAAATCTGAATATGAAGTTATAAGTCTGAATATATTTACTTCTATATATTTAGACTTGTAACAACATATTCTGATTTACATTTATATATTCAGATTTCTAAAAATATATTCTGCTTTACTTCTATATATTCACAATTTACATTTATATATTCAGAATTACCTTTATATATTCAGATTTCCAAAAATGATCAAACCACTCTGGTAGTCTAACAGTCTACCTACTTTTTGTGAACAGTAAGATTTTTAATGTTTTTTAAAAGAAGTCTCTTTTGCTCACCAAGCCTGCATTTATTTGATCCAACGTATTCTGAACTTTCTCTTCATCAAAGAAACTTAAAATTGTACTCATGTGTTTATAATAAAATAATAATAATGTGACTGGAGTAATAATGGAAAAAAATTCACTTTTGAAATCACAGGAATAAATTACATTTTAAAATATATTCAAATAGGAAGCAGTTATTTTAAATAGTAAAAACATTTCATTCAAAATTTTACTGTTTTGCTGTACTTTGGATCCAGTAAATGCAGGTTTGGTGAGCAGAAGAGACTTCTGCTCTTACTGTTCAAAAACTTTTGACTGGTAGTGTACTTCAATATATTCACAATTTACATTTATATATAATGCAACATCTCAGGTCAGGACTTACCAAGTTTCTTGAGGTCTGTCTCTACAGCCATGATTTTCCCTCCATAATTCTCCATACCCTCTGTTACATTATCCATCCTTTGGACCACTGCGGACACACATTATAAACGCCAGTCAGACTTTGTCTGCACAATGGACTACAAATATACTATAAAGCATTTAAATTTTTTTTGTGAGTCATAAGTCAAGAAGCTGTTGACACGTACAGTATCTCTGATACACAATCAAATAATTTCCTTCAAAATGTTGATTGTTTTGACCTGTGTGGACATGATTCCACTTTTCTTTTTTCACTTGTTCAGTGCACATTCATAAAAATACAACATACATTCCACACACAAAGTCATGCAGGAAATGCATGACACTTCATTTCCTCTGGAATTTGAAATGAATCCTGAGGAGTCTCTATCAGAGCATCTCCTAAACCTTTCTGGTAATTCCCAGCAGTCTTGCTGGCACCACTATAGCAGTTCAAAAACAGATTTTGGTCATTCCTGATTTGTACAATAATGAAACCCTAGTTTAACATGCCTAAGGGCTAAAATGTTAATATAACCTGACATAACCATGTCCATGTATGTCCTTATTACATTAGTCTAAATTCTTGGGTTGTGTTCATGTGCACCACTAGAGGGCGCTTTCACTTTACATTGTGCATGATTCTTTTGGTAAGCAGCATATGATTAAAATACCAACTGTCACATTTGTCTTTTTCTTTGGAGCAGTCAGAAGGTGATCTTACAGGCTGACAAAGTCCAGTAATGGCCTCGAATCCCCCCTCTTGATCCCAGTGTTTATCCCACTGAATGTCTTACTGGCGGTCAAACATGAATGAAAAATAAAGTCATCATCTTTGCTCTCCAGTGTATTTGCTCTCACTGTTTTTTAACTCATGTTTCATTCAGACACGCAGCACTCGACAATTCGCTGCCAGCAAACTCGAACACATCAAAGATCTTGCGTGTTAGCATTCCTGACTGCGCTTGTGTAACCAAACACAAAACAAATATATGCTGTAGGAGAAAAACAAAACACGGAGGTCCATTTCAAAGGCTTGTTGGTCATTTTCACACTGGGAGTCTGTCAGCGGGAGGTCAATGCTGCCAGTTCCTCCTCTAAGTCTCCTGCCCTCCCTCTCTCCCGCTCTCCTTTCTTTCCTATTTTCCTGTATAAGCCATGTTATTTTTGAATGGAGTTTAGTAGAATGGTTCTCTTAGCTGACAGAATGAGTGACTCGATCTAAATGCGCGCCAAAGACCATTGAGACACTCACTGGACTAAATCTGAACATGAAATGAAAAACTCTTGTTTATATGACGTTCTTAAGAAGAGAGTTTGAAAATGATGCAAATAACAAAGTCCCTGTCAATCAACCTATGGGTTTTGGGACAGCAAATTGTTGCTAAGGCATAAAATCTCCTCCGGAGCAGGTTTGTAGTGAGACTCGCTGCTTTACATGGTCTTCTCATCTGGTTGGCATTAGGGCTTTAGAGAACCAGAGACATATGGACTCAATGGAGACGTGATCTGGACAATCAGATCACATTCATTTAAAGCTAAATAAGCAAGGACACTATCTATCATCTGATTTTTCTTACTGCTTTCTTTGACGTATAATATAATAGTTGTTATCCCTTTTCTTCTCAATAAAGTTACTCATTAGTGCATAAATGAGTAAGCTTTTTTTAAAAACAACTACATTTGAAAGCTACTCAAATACCTCTAATTTACCGTGTCCTTTTGGAAGACAACAGCGTGCATTATCTTATCCTGGCTTTTGGCAGCAGACAAAATAAACTGCGATGCTCATGGCTTTCCCAGCTAATACAGAAAACAGATTGCACTGTGATAGTCCGGTTGACAATATTTGGAAAATCCTGTTTCTACCGTGCAATCTGGTTGCCTTATGTCAGGACAAATAATAAAGTGAGCCAAAGTTCAAAACTGAACGGCAGAAATTATGGTGAATGTTCAATTGTGGCACATTCTTGATACATTTTAACTGGATGAGATATAAACCCAATGAACCGTGATTTTCCAGGTTGCTGGTCTAAACAACAGACAGCAGGAATTGTCTGTAGATTTGCAGTCTTCCCTGTGAAAGCATAGCACGGTGAAAATGTATCAGCCTGAGAGTGTGATCTTCAAAGACAACGTCAGGAGGATTTCCTACCTTTATATCCCAGCACAGCCACAGCTATGGTGAGCAGTGCACAAAGTACATACAGAAGAGCAATCGCCACCCTCAGGGCCCAGTCATTTTTACATTTAGTGCATTCGCTTCCTTCCTGGATACCTGCAACAGAAAAGAACACTGTGTGAAAATACGAAAATACTTTTCAACATGATACACAGTTGAGGTCAAAAGTTTACATACACCTTGCAGAATCTGCAAAATGTTAATTATTTTAACAAAATAAGAGGGATCATACAAAATACATGCTATTTTTTATTTAGTACTGAAAAAAGTTGTTTACATATAGTCCACAAGAGAAAATAATAGTTGAATTTATAAAAATGACCCAGTTCAAGGGCATTGAAGTGACCCAGTTTTCAGTATTTTTGTGTTTGAACCCTTTCCAACACTGACTGTATGATTTTAAGATCCATCTTTTCACTCTGAGGACAACTGAGCGACTCATATGCAACTATTACAGAAGGTTTAAACGCTCACAGAAGGAAAAACGATACATTAAGAGTTGGGGGTGAAAACTTTTGAACAGAATGAAGATGTGTACAGTTTTCTTATTTTGCCTAAATATCATATCTTTTTTTATTTAGTTCTGCCCTTCAGGAGCTACGGAAGATACTTACTTGTTTCCCAGAAGACAAAATAAGCTAAATTTATCCTGGCCTTCAAATTAAAAAAGCTCTTTCACCCCTAGCTCTTGATCTTAATGATAATAATCTTTTCTTCTGAAGCATCAGTGAGAGTTTGAACCTTCTGTAATAGTTGCATATGAGTCCCTCAGCTGTCCTCAGTGTGAAAAGATGGATCTCAAAATCATACAGTCATTGTTGGAAAGGGTTCAAATACACAAAAAGCTGAAAAACCAAAGAGTTTGTGGGACCTGAAGGAGCAGTATAAAGGGAAAATAAAGTCAGGAAACTGCAATTGGTTCCTTAAAGGGATAGTTTACACACAAAGTCATCATCTTATTTACTTACCCTCATGTCTTTCTAAACCTGTGTGACTTTCTTCTGTGGGACACAAAACAGGATACTATGAAGAATATTTCAGTCTCAGTGTTTTTTTTTTTTTTTGTTTGTTTGTTTTGGACCCCACTGACTTTCATTTTATGGAGAATATCTTCTTTTATTTTCCACAGAAGAAAGTGAGAAAAACAATGACAGATTTTTTTGTGTAAACGATCCTTATTTGTTTTTGCATTAGCATATTTACTTTTATTTAATAAGGTTTTAATCATTATGTTTGACATGCTGAAAATGACATCTGAAACATCTGAAACACGGTCAGGAAATTCCTTCAAGACAAAACTGAATTTTAAAAGCACAAACAACTATTTCAGCAATTTTACACAAAGCAGCTTTAGAGATCACAGTGTTTCACCACATGATGGTAGAAGCGAATAAATGCCCCTCTGTTTGTTTCCATGAGCCAAGCTGAAACTACACCATCAGGGCTTACTGTGGCGAGAGACCATGTGTCATGCTTGTCTTGAACGAGAATGACTGATTTGTGTCATTGAGTGAATTGTTTTTTTCCTTGATCTAAAGGGAACCATAAATAGCGTCACATAGGACAAACAACAAGTCTGAACGGTACATAACAGAGTGACGTCAAATTCGCGCCATGCTGCATGTTTTTGTTGTACCTAAGAGTAAAGTGGACCCCTGTTGTGTTTAGATTGAGGCTTAGCAAATAAACATGTCCACTATCTCCAGAAAAACTCCAGACATTCCACAACGAGCCTTACATCCTTGTTTGACTTATCAGCATATGGTCGGAGTGGCAGCTATGGCATCCAGGTCAGGCTAAAATGAAAGCCCCATGAGAGAGCTGGGGGGTGGGCAGGTCACTGGGGAGCTTGTCCTTAGACCTAAACATCTGTGTAAACATCAAAAAAAGGGCCCTCCGAGCTATGGCCCCGGATGTGGGGGGAGGGGGGGTTTACACTGAGGGTTTGGTGAGGTGGTCTGTGTGGGGGGAGATCAGGAGAGGCCTCACTCGACTATAACCAAACCGCACCATGTAAACAAGCAACATCACCACCTCTGGCTATGGGTCACTGGGGTGTGCAGCAGAGAGAGAGAAAAGAAAACAATAAATGCATCACTTCTACATTGCTGTAGAGTGTTTATTGCTGTGTTTCTTTCACCTAATGAAAACTATTAACTAGAGATGGACAAATTGCTCCTGACTTACAGTGCTGAAGCTAGACTAACCACACAGATTCCTCATCGCATGCCCTTTCACACATGCTTTGAAAATCTGGAGGGGAAAGCTGATTACACTGAAGAAATACAGATGTGCTCTTTCAGATGGCTGGAATTCCAAGACAAGATGCTTAAGTTTGTGCTCTGAAACGAAAGAGGGAAACATGCAATTGCTTTCTACTTACTAACTAGGGTTGGGAACAAGAACCAGTCTTTTTTTTTTATTCCAGAACTGAATGTCTTTTGTTTACCCGTTAAAGGTTCCTGCACATGTTCCCACTTGACCGATGAAGTTACCTGCAGTAGTTAATCAATGGCGCAGCAACACCATTACTATGTCTACACTGCGAAAAGAAAGTGCATCCATTGTATTCTGACTTAAGAATTCAGAATAAATTACTCTGCAGTGTTGTCCAGTTCCAGAACAAATTACTCTAATGAGCCGATTCTTTTAAGTGAATCAAAAGCATACTGTGCACTCAGTGTAATCCCATTCCTGAATAAATGACTCAAATGAACTGGTTCTTTTAAGTGAATCAAAAGGATACATCACAGCCAGTGTAGTTCTATTCCCAATCGAAAGACTCGAATAAACTGTTTTTTTAAGCGAATCAAAAGCATATAGGACAATCAATGCCATTCCATTTCAAATGACCCTAATGAATCTGTTCTTTTTAGTGAATCTAAAGGATACAGTGCAACCAATGTAGTTCCATTCCCAAACAAATGACTCTGATGAACTGGTTCTTTTAAGTTAATCAAAAGCATATAGTGCAACCAGTGTCATTCCTTTCTGTTTAAATGAGCCTAATGAATCGGTTCTGTTTAGTGAATCAAAAGGATACAGCACAACGTTGTAGTTCCATTCTGAAACAAATGAATCTGATGAACTGGTTCTTTTAAGTGAATCAAAAGCATATATAACGCATTCAGTATCGTTCCATTCCACTCTAATGAATCAGTTCTTTTAAGTGAATCAAAAGGACACAGTGCAACCAATGTAGTTCCATTCCCAAACAAATGACTCAAATGAATCTGTTCTTTTAAGTGAATCAAAAGCAAATAGTGCAACCAGTGCCATTCCATTCTGCTCAAATGACTTTAATGAATCAGTTCTTTAAAGTGAATGAAAATGATACAGCACAACCAATGTAGTTCCATTCCCAAGCAAATAAATCAAATGAATGGGTTCTTTTAAGTGAATCAAAAGCATACAGCGCAACCAGTGGAGTCAGATTCTGAAATAACTAAAAAGCCTGTGTCAATACATTTTTGTATTTATAGTTTTTAAGTACAAATGTTACACATTCGTTTTGTATTTAATATTAAAATTATATAATCTCATGGACTATAGAATTACTTTCCTTAAAAGTCTGATAACAATTGTCAGTGGAACCTAACAGTAACTAATGGTTCCTTACAAAACCTGACTCTGCATTTCTTAAACATTCTTGTTCAAATCTCCAATACGCTTGCCAGATAGACTAATGCAGTCTATGTGGACAACATTATCTATAAACATTCTGACACACATCCAAACACCCACACATTTAATGTTTGAAACTCAAACATACACACATGAAAAAAACCTAAAGGGAAAAGCAAACTGAGGCCCTGGAATGGATGACCATACCTTGCCCTTTACTACAGGGCTTTAGGGAGGGTCTGGAAAATGGCTAAAGTGTCATTTTCAACAGGCCAGCAGTGAGTGGTTCAGGTCCAGGAAATTCCCAAAGAGAAAAGAACTAGTCAAACAGTCTAAATGAATTTACAGTAACACACAACAGCCCATACCTACTGTTTGTTAACGTACATTGGATGACTGCTGCTCTAGTCAACACTTCACAGTATGCATGCTACAGATCACATGATGGATCATATTAAAAGTTGGAGGAGGACAGAATAGAGAAGTGCTGCTTTAACTCTGTGTGAGATGAGGTTGTTAAACTGTGGCAGGAGATTGAGAGAGGGAGACAGAAACGCTGAGGCCCGCATCCACGCCTGTGCAACAGCTGTGTTTCATTTGGACTCAGGAAGTCGCTCAAAGAAAATTCCTGTACTTCTCTTTTTTTCTCTGTACCTGCTATAAGACCCACTCACACTTGCCCAATGCAATAGAACACACTTGTGATGGAAATTTCCATGGCAACAAAAATACATTTTTCCACACTACACACAGAAAGCAATCCATGTTTGAGTTAATTTTTGGTTTGGTACATATAATAAGGGTGAGTCTTCAATTAGGACCTTTTTGTCCGCCTGAATGATTTCACAAAAACAGTTATCCAGCTTTAGGGTAAATTAGCTTTCAGATTTTCTATTGTCTTTAAGACATTTTCCTAATTTTTTAAGAGTAGGCTACTGAGTTGCTAAATATGCCATCATTTAAAGGGGTCATATGATGTTGATAAAAAGAACATTATTTTGTGTACTTGGTGTAATGCAATGTGTTTACGTGATTTGAGGTTAAAAAAAATACATTATTTTCCACATACTGTACATTATTGTTGCTTCTCTCTGCCCTGCCTTTTTGAAACTCAACAATTTTTACAAAGCTTATCGTTCTGAAAAGCGCTGTGTTTTCTGATTGGCCAGCTATCCAGTGCATTGTGATTGGCTGATTACCTCAAGTGTGTGACGTTAATATTACGCTCCTTACATTGTTGTGATGCAACAAGCACTACTCTACACTGTTCAAAACTTGTGTTTGAATGGCCAGTAACAAATATGAAAGCGTACTTACAGGCTGTGAGTCAGAAGTGCCAGACTGTCCTTGCAAAGTTGGAACTGCCCAACTTTACAGTGTGCACAGCTGGCATAGGCTACTCTCATAGGTTCAGAAAACCTCCAAAAATGTGTTGCACATATTTGAATATTTGTGTTGTACTGTTCTGGAACAGTGTTGTAAATATAACTTAACCACTGATTTCTAGCTGTGTACTCATTTGGAAGGCCAAACAAAGTACTTTCGCTTTTGCAACGAAACACACAGCATCTCCACAACATTACGGTAGGGTTGTCAAAAGGTACCGGGTTGGGTACTTTCGGTACTGAAATCTTAAAAACGTCCATTTCCCGCTCACATTTGAGCGCTGTTGAGCCGATTTTTAATCAACGGGAGCGCTTGAAAGCCGCATCTGTCAGCGGATCCGTCTATGTGCAGATGTATTGGGGATCCGCTGACACACGTGGCTTTCAGACGCTCTTGTTGTGCTTATGTGTGAGCACTCGGTGAGCCAATTAATTAAATTAAGCCATTGTAGCCAATTAAAGTCATGTCTGTTGAGCGCGTGAATACTATGGCCAGTCAGCGATGTTTAAAATTCGGCTCAACAGCGCTCAAATATGAGCGAGAAATGGACGTTTTTGAAATTTCAGTACCAAAAGTACCGAACCCGGTACCTTTTGACAACTCTACATGGCGGTGACTGCAACAATACTACAGTATAAAAATTACACCTTCTTTCTTTGCATATACATATGAGCAGTGTTATGCAAATCTACCCACACCGTGATGTAGACATGTTTGAACGAGCTGTTTTAGGAAGCCGTGACTGAGTCTTAACTTTTATTAAGAATATCTCTTTGGGTTTAAGACTTAAATCTTTGCAACTTTACAGATCTTAAATATGCACAAACAGTTTGTAACACTCCAAAGGCAAAGGAAAACATGAAATCGCATCATACGACCCCTTTAACTATTTTGGACCACTACCCAGACCTCTCTTCTAAAAAAAACTTGAAAAATCACCTATAAACAACCTTCCTAATTCGGTCTAATTTGGTCTCACAGAAACCATAGAGGCCTCAAACACCCATTACCAAATTTGTTTGCACACTGACAGTGGGTGACTGATTTATAATTACTATACGTTTAATTAAGCCTTCCCTAATGTTCAAACATTTAATGAAGAGTTACTGAGAAATTAAAGTGACAGCTCACCCAAAAATGAAAATTCTGTTATTAATTACTCACCTTCTTGTCACTGTCAAACTGCATGACATTCGTTCATCTTCAAAACACAAATTCAGATATTTCTGATGAAATCCAAGAAGGTTTCTGACCCTGCATAGACAGCAATGCAACTGACACGTTCAAGGCCCAGAAAGGTTTAATAAAGTTTTAATAAAAAATATCTTAATTTCTGTTGTGAAGACGAACAAAGGTCTTACAGGTTTGTAACAACATGAGGGTGAGGAATTAATGACAGAATTTTCATTTTTGGATGAACTATCCCTTTAAGCAAATCTAAGCAATGAACCCCTCTGGGTCCAATCAGAGTCCAGGCATTTGAGAAAAACAATTCTTTTGCCATTTGATCATAATTATAGCCTTATCTGCATGATCTGAATGCAGCAAATGTGCAAAAGCTGTCATAATAAAGTATTTCTTTTCATAATTTTTTAAGCATTACCTCAACTGATTTCATGTTGGCCATTGTTTTGTGACTACACAAATCTGGAAGACCAGAAATTATTCAACAGGACTGATTGGCAACCCTATAAGCAAACAGTTTAACAAACATGACCAACTAGTAACAACAGACCCAGTCAGTCTCTTAAGATGAAGAGCAAACAAACTCTTGCAGCATGTCATTCCAGTGTATTTCAACATAAGAAAACAAGGAGCTTCGTCATGTTAAAAATATGCTGCGAATCTATCTCTGCTTGACCGCTACCAACATCTGGAAACATCACTCACACTAAAACTCAAATAAAATGCCACTTGCATGCGATTCTTTTCAGTTGCGCAGCATCAGAAATCGCAAATCTGGGTGCACATCTCTGGATCCAATCACCATGCCCCCAGCGTCCCTCATTAAAAGCCCCCTCTCTGGAATGTTAACAAGTAAACGCTCTAAAAAAAGTGGGTATAACTACAGAGACAAATTACTACACCATTATGATTGTAAACCTCTGAACTGTACTGCTCCACACCACTAGCATGCAACAGTAAAAATTTTTCCCCTTTTTTGACAGCAAACAGGTTTATAACACTTTAAATAGGCACAACCATCTGGAGCTTATTACACAATGGGGGGAAAAAAAAAAATCAAAGGATGTGAGAGAAAATTTGATACATCTTCCCTTCATGCCAGGGACTGAAGAACAAACATCTAAAATGTCAGCTCAGTTTACAATTTGGATCCAAGGAATGCTTTTCCTCAAAGAACCCTTTATAAACCTCATTCAGCCTCTTTTATAAGGTATAGGAAGTGCATTCTGTAGTATATTTTAGTGAGATGTTAACGTGTCGTATCCGTGTGAAAGAGGTCTGGACCAATTAAAAAAGCACAGCCCATTACGCTGGAACATTTTGATTGAATCTTCATGGAAAACTAAATGTGTAAGATACACTGCCTTGAAGCCGGACCATAATTCCTTCGTATATTGTTACGCACTCATGGTTGGTCTGCAACATGAAGCCTTTGTTTACATGTTTACTTGTCTCAGTTCAAATATAATCAGACACATGCCGTTTTGATACAAACAAATCGACAGCGAGCGATTTAAAGAAAGTCTTTAACGATTCTGGATCCAACAGGATTTTTTTTATGACATCAGCAACAAAATAAAGGCAGAAATAGGAATAAATCCTCTCTGGAGTTCAGAGAGAGGCAATAAAGTCTTTCCTAAGACACTGGCACAGTCATCGGGACACGTGTGGGCTGTTTTCAGCTCCACTTATTTCCTTATGTGATTAAGGCCATGTGCAGTTTTAGAAATCCAGCGAGACTCTGAAAGAATGAGATGACAGAGCTAGCGATTGTGAAAACAACTTAAAAAACTGGATAAGCCTACAATGGACTTTCAAGATGAATTAAACATATTTTGTTCTTAGAAATGAAAACATTGAGAAAAGACAAGAAACATGGCCATGCATATATATGCATCGCAAGTCATCTGTATTATATTACTGTAGAAATAAAGTGCAAACTAAAGAGGAAATCATAAAAAGGATGTATGGAAAATGTGTGGAGACGAAAACAGAGATAATTCACGGCCAGCCAGACAGGCAGATCCCACTCAGAATCTGAGACAGGAAATCAAAATCCGAAGCCAAGAGCCTCTGGCTAATGAGCTGAATGAGAGATTCTGCTCTTGATATTGGTCTACTGCACTAAATAAATGCAAATACCTTTAAATCCATTCTGCTCCTGCTACTTTTCCAAATTGTTCAATAGAATAAAGTCTATAACTTAACCTGAATCTCACTTTATATAAAGACATACATGATCAAATTTTCATTTTCTTATGTAGCATCTGTCGTGGTGACTGATGAAGAAAATTCTATAAAAAAAACGTAGCAAGAAAACATTGTTGGCTTTGATACATGAAGAATGTTACAACTTTTTCTGGAAGTCACACAAGCTCATCTTGTTCTTATTTCAGCACACAATAAGTTACTTTTATTGTTGTTGTTTTTATCGCACACTATAAATGCAAAGCAGGTCTTTTAGTCTACTCTGAGTTGAAGACTTCAAAAGAACTAGCATTTTAATCACAAAGTCCTGGTGTTCGCCCACTTGAGTGTTTTCATACTATTTCGCAGCTTAGCATCGGGTGGGATGCATTCTTTCTAGCCCCTTCACTCGCAAGCACCAAGCAAAAAAAGATACAATCACAATACATGGAGACCAAATTAATTTTTATGCTTTGAAAACCCAATCTTTTAAACTAGTGATCAGTGATGAGATTGCATCTGCATGTGTTTAGGCAGTGTAGTCATTTTCTGGCATATCTACAGTAGTTTCTATAGTATTGACGTGAGCGTCAACTGATGCCAAATTTCAAGTTTCAAATAAATCGGCCATATGGAGAGAGCTGAAGGAAAGGTGAATAGTTTCACACTTATGTACACTATAGGCATCTGGTTTCCTTAAAGCATAAACACATGCCTCATTATTAAACCGTAATATTAGAAACATTAGGCACCAAGTGCACATTCCATTATAGTCATACATGATCCAGATGACTGAACTCATTTGAGCAGTCGACTCAAAAACACTCTGTCAAAAAACAAACAAAACATAAAACAACAACAAACAATAACAGCAACAAAAACTAGTTGTTATTGTGAACTACAACTAAAACTTTTGCAGGGTTGGCAGGTTTTCACAACAAAACCCACCCAAGTGCTACTCAAAAGTAGCCCAAAACTAACCCAATCGCATTTAGAGAGGTGGTCCACCATTAAAAAACGTGTTCCGGGGGGATAAAGTACACGTTTTTTTGTTGGGGTAAATGTGTAAATGCGTATTTCAGAGGCTAAATATGATGTTATTGGGGTCGCTTCAACCTGTAGACAACAAAAACAACTCACGGCAACAGTGTTAAAGCAGCCCAATTCCACAGGAAAACTGTAGACTTGGCAACACTAAACTATTGGCTTTACAGAGAAAAACACAAACACTGTAAAAAAAACAAACAAACAAACAAACAAACAAAAAAAAAAAATAACAACAACAAAAAACTCATTGCTATTGTTAACTAAACTAAAAATACTGGCTTTAGAGAAGAAAACACACAAAAAACAAAACAGCACAAAACAAAACTAAAAACATTAACAAACAATAACAACAACAAAAATTCATTTATTTTGTGAACTAAAACTAACAATATTGTCTTTACAGAGCTTTATAGAGAAAAAAACACAAACACTGTCAAAAAAACAAAACAGAACAAAACAAAAAATAACAACAACAAAAAACCTCATTGTTCTTGTTAACTTCTTGTTAAAAATATTGGCTTTACAGAGAAAAAACACAAACACTGACAAAAAACAAAAACAAAACAACAAAGAATAACAAAAAACTAATTTTTATTGTTTATTTAAACTAAAATATATATTTTTTTCAACTAAAATAAAGCTGAAATAAAATATAACTATTAGATAAAAACTTAAAATGTGTTAATTAATAAATTAGGAAGAATGTGAATTACAAATGTTGCTTCGGTAACTGGAAAAAAAGTTTTTTAAGTACTAAAATTACTAGAACTAAAATCAAAATAAAATAAAAAATAAAGCTAAATAAACATATTTAAAAACAAAAACTAATGACAAAAGCTCATAACAAAAATACTAAAATATTAAATTCAGACTAATCATAATAGGAACACGGAATGTTCTAGCAAACATGTTATTGTTTCGTAATGCATCTGCATTCTTGAAATATACATACAAATCAAAATAACGTAATTTTTATTCATTTACATTTTGTTTGCCTAGCAAATGTCTTTTGTCTAAATCATAATTCTGCTTTTTATCATTTTACTTTTTTTTTTGTTTTGTTTAAAACAATGTATTATACAGTATATACTATGTATGTCGTACTTAATTATGCAACATAAAGCAGAATTCAAACGCAGTTAAACTTAACAGTCTCAAGGTTAAAACATTTACTTTAAACAGAATCTAGAGGGACAAATACTAATGACCTCAGTGATAGAAATCATACTACAAAATAAAAGTCTGCTTTCAAGCTTTTATGGTTCTGGTTTTATAAGGAACTGAGATGAGAGCACACCGCTGGGGCTAATGAAAAGAACACCTCCCACAAATGCACTGTTGCCTGAACCGATTTTCAATACGCCTCATTGCTCTTGACAGTAGTGTGATGTCATCTAGATGTATCCATGGAGATTCAAAACAGCCCCCTTATTCAGAACACTGTAATGTTCTGGAATCTGGCCCTGAACTTCCATGACAGAAAAAAAGTGTGTGGGGGGGGGGAGACACTCTGAGCAAGTGCAGGGTATTTTTGGGTCTAGATGAATGTAGTCGTATAAATGTTGTACCTCTCCACAGAGACACTTGATCAAATGATAATTGAATTGTTATGTACATGTTTCTCCAATAAAACATAACAAGCGAGCGATAAGAGGGTGACCACAGAGCAAAGTCACATTATATGCTGATTTACAATACGATTCTGATGTCAGATAAAAATTATGACTTTCAGCAAAAAGGATTTTAATTTTCCAGTTTTCTAAGTGCATAATTACGTGACATTCGTTTAACGTCTTAAGTCTCAGAGGTATGATCTCATTTCATCGGGGGTCTGCCAAAGAACATGTTTGGCAACAAAAAGTCAAGTGAGGCCCTTGAATACGGTAAATTACAGCACTAAACAATGATCTTCCATGAAATTAATGGCACAGTTCAGAGCGAATCAACAATTCCTTCATCCAAATTCAAACAGAGCAAAACACAACAGACATTAATGCAATTTAGAATTGTGAAACATTTTCTTCTTCTTATTTCCTCTTCTTAAAGAGACAGTTCATCCAAATATGTAAATGATGTCATTATTACAGTTCCAAATCCATATATGAGCAAAAAAATCACCGAGGACAATTATTCGCCATTTACTGTAACTACATATTGAACACTGTGTTTCCCCATGGACCATTATTGCTGACACACAAACCGATAAACGCTGGACATATTTAAGACCGTAAATGAATGGTGGTTAGTTATGATGTCCCTTAGTTAGCTATGTTTTGTGAAAGACTAAGTGCCATTTTTTGTTAATTGTCTCATTCACTCTCTGTGACACACAGAAAGTTAAACAATGTCAAACCAAGAGTGCCTCAGCATGATTACAAATGTGTTACTGATTTTATTCAACAGTTCATCAATAAACAAGAAGTTAATAGTAAGAGACTTACATTTTAGACAGCATATTTCCTGTTTTTGCTCTATTTCCTCAACAAATAACCATTCCAAACACAGCCACAGCACTGTTTTGTGTCTTTAAGCAACATGACGGTGTTTCGTTCTTGAATGAATTATCTGTTAAATGATTCAGTTCAATGGCAATGACTCACTTACTTAACAGTGACTTGCTGCCACGTACTGGCAGTATTGATTTGACATTTAAAGTATCTTCATTTTAAAAATACATGTAAATACCAGTATTCAGTGTTTTGTTTTAAATAACAAAATATTATTTATGCATTTGTAACTGCAAGTTAAATGCATTCATGTCCCTCTGAGCTGAATTAAATAGTGGGTAAATAGGCCTACATCTAAATGTCTCAATTTTTTTGATTTATGTATTCGTTTTAGGTTGTAATGTTGACCTTTTTCAAAAAATTGATTTTTGCATTTTTATTCATTTATTTTAGGTGTGTGTGTGTGTGTATATATATATATATATATTTGTATTTGCAATTTGAAGGTCATTTGGCATTAAATGGGTTTAGTTTTCAGGGTTATTAATGTATGCAAATTCAGCAATAAAAACGTTACTTTTTCTAAAAAGGAAACAAGTTAGTTGTTTACTTTAAGAAATATTATTTTCTCTTGTATATTTAGTATTGCTCTTTAATAAAGAAAAATGACTTCTTATCCGATTAATCGACAGAATAATACTCGATTACTAAAATAATCAATAGCTACAGTCCTATAGTAATTTCTATATTTTTTATTTAGTTTTAATTAATTTTTATTTCAGTTTTAGTAATTTTATTAATTTAACTTAAACTTATTTTAAGTTAGTTTCCAAGACAACATTTCTATTTTTTTGTTTACATTTTTCTTATAATATTTGTATTTTATTTTATTTTAGCTTAATTTCGACTAATGAAAACGATGTTCAGTGTTCAGAATAGAAACATAAAATTGTTTGTCAAATCAAATTTGTCAAATTACAGTAACCATTTTGAATGATATAACTTAAATAATGACATTATGGATTGTCTTTTCCTTTACGGACATTATGGATTTTCTCTTCTCTTATGACCGTAATCTTTAAAGGTATAGTTCACCCAAAAATGAAAATTCTGTCCTCACATCTTCACCTTTATGTCGTTCCAAACCTGTAAGAAATGTGTTCATCTTCAGAACACAAGTTAAGATATTTTTGATGAAATCTTAAAGTTTTCTGACCCTGCATAAACGTTGTAAGGACATTGGTAAAACACTCCATGTGACATGAGTGCTTCAACCGTAATTTTACGAAGCTGCGAAAAATACTTTTTGCGCGCAAAGAAAGCAAAACCACTGTGGCTGAACCACTGATGTCACATGGACTGCTTTACCAATGTCCTTACTACATTTCTAGGCCTGGGAACAGTTACGTTGCTATCTATGCAGGGTCAGAAAACTCAATTTCATAAAAAATATCTTAATTTGTGTTCCAAAGACGAACAAAGGTCTTATGGGTTTGGATCAACATAAGGCTAAGAATTAATAACAGTATTTTTAGTTTTGGGTGAACTATCCCTTTAATATTTCATTAGAAATGAATAAAACTTGCAACTTCATGTTTCAACATCAAGATGCCAATCAAGAGCCCAGAACGTCATTGTTACACGGAGTGAGGGACGAGAGGCGAGCGGATCCATATGCAAGCCTTTATTGGGATGAGACAAAGACATGGTCGTACAGGCAAGGTCGAGACGGGAGCAAACAGGAATAACAAAGGCGATCGAGAGAATAATCCAGATAACAAGAGCGATAATCCAAGGCAGGCGGCTAGACAGACGTAAACGAAAGAGCAGGCGAGAAGTCAAAAACACGGGAACCAGAAACCAGGGAACGCTAACACAACAACAATACAATCTAACAATCCGTGACTAGCATGGAAAGTCCGGGGCTTTTATAGCGCCGCTGATTGGTCGTGGGTCAAGTGTAATGGCTGATGGGAAATGTAGTCCGGGGGTGTGGTGCAACAGTCTGTGTGTGAAAGGGCGAGAGTGACATCTGGTGGTGAGCGGACAGCGGGACACCGACCAGATTCGTGACATAGCCCCCCAAGGAGCGGCTTCCAGACGCTCCAACAGAGTAACAGTCCAGGGAAGCGGTGGGGCGGGAGTGAGACAGGGCGAGGGCTGGAGGGCCAGGTTCCTGCGGAGGACCCGGTGATTGAGGCAGGACTGGCAGAGCAGGAACCCTCCAGGGTGGGGCCGGAGGCGGAGCAGGAGGCACAGGAGACCTCCAGGGCGGAGCCGGAGGCGGAGCAAGCGACGCCAGAGCCCTCCAGGGCGGAGCCGGAGGCAGAGCGTGAGGCGCGGGCGCCCTCCAGGGTGGAGCAGGAGGCGCAGGAGCCCTCCGAGGCGAAACAGGAGGCGGAGCAGGAGGTGGAGCAGCCCTCCAGGGCGAAACAGGAATCTGCGTCACGGTCTGGGACCTGGGGATAGCAGGGACAGAGGAGGCAGACAGAATAGGAGAAGGCGCAGCAGTCCTCCGGGCGGAACAGGAGGTGGAGCAGGAGGTGCCGCAGCCCTCCGGGCGGAACAGGAGGCACCGCAGCCCTCCGGGCGGAACAGGAGGCTGCGTCCTGGTCTGGGACCTGGGGAAAGCAGAGACAGAGGAGCCAGACAGAATAAAGGGAGAAGCAGAGAGTTCAAAGGGAAACGCCCCCTCCATAGGAGGTTCTACAGCTGACGCTGACACCTCTGGAGGCATTGGCGCAGCTTCTCCGACGGGGAAGGCCTCTGGAGCCGACTTGAGACCAGACGGGACCTCTGGAGCAGACTTGAGACCAGACGGGGCTCTGGAGCAGACTTGAGACCAGACGGGGGCTCTGGAGCAGACTTGAGACCAGACGGGGGCTCTGGAGCAGACTTGAGACCAGACGGGGCTCTGGAGCAGACTTGAGACCAGACGTGACCCCAGAAGCACAATGTGCAGCCCACACACACCAGATGGCAATAGCCATTAAGGGTAGAGCAGCAGCGGGAGGTTGTGGTGGGTCCAGGGCGCTGGCTATCCCGATAGGCTGTGGTCTTGGGATGTCAGACGAGATGTGACTTGACTTGGGGTCTGGTGTGACTTGACTTGGGGACTGGGCATGACCTGACTCTGGGCCGTCAGACGGGTCATGGTAAGGCTCTGGGTGGCCAGACGAGACGTGGCTTGAGTCTGGGCCGTCAGGCGGGGCGTGGCTTGAGTCTGGGCCGTCAGGCGGGGCGTGGCTTGACTCTGGGCCGTCAGGCGGGGCGTGGCTTGACTCTGGGCCGTCAGGCGGGGCGTGGCTTGACTCTGGGCCGTCAGGCGGGGCGTGGCTTGACTCTGGAACAGCCGCCTTGACATTGCTCGACTTGGAAGCTTGACTGGACCTGGAAGCTTGACTGGACTTGGAAGCTTGACTGGACTTGGAAGCTTGACTGGACGCTGTAGCTTGACTGGACGCTGTAGCTTGACGGGACTTGGAAGCTTGACTGGAGACGGAAGCTGCATTATGACAGGACCTGACAACTAGGCTTGACTCACGAGGATCTGCAGAGGCCTGGCTTGCTTCAGGAATAACAGCTGTAACGTGACTTGGCTCAGGGACGACAGCTGTGACGTGACTTGGCTCAGGGACGACAGCTGTAACGTGACTTAACTCATGAGGAACAGCTGTGACTTGGCTTGACTCGTGGAGAACAAGAGCTTTGGTTTGACTTGACTCTGTTGTTTGACCGGACTTGGAAGCTTGACTTGACCCTGGGGTAGCAGCCGCGACGTGAAGGAGCGCCATTTTAGCTGCCCGTACAGCCATCAGGGGTGAATCCAGCACATGTGCCATCATGATAGGCCGCGATCTTGGGATGTCAGGCGGTACGTGACTTGACTCAGGAACCACGGCTGTGACTTTGCTTGACTCGGGAACTGCTTCAGGGAGGGCGGCCATGATGGGTGCAGACTCAGGAGCAGAAGACATGGCGTGAACTGGCTGTGACTTGACGGAGATGTCCTGAGCAGGCTGTGGTTTGGCTGACGTGGCGTTAGCGGGCGCCGGCCTGACTGACGGGGCTTTAGCAGGCGGAGGCTTTGGCGTGGCAACCATCTTGTGCAGTGGCTCTGGCGTGGCAGCCATCTTGACAGTGCTTGGCTCGGGAACGATGACTGTAACTTGACTTGACACAGAAACAGCAGCTGTAATGTTGCTTGACTCAGAAACTTGACTGGACTCAGGAAACAGAGCTGCAACTTGACTCGATTTGGAAACTTGACTTGACTCAGGAAATGTAACTGTACCTTTAAATGGCTTTTGTATGGCAGCTGTGACGTGACGGAGCTCTGTGATCGCCGCCATCTTGTGAGCGGGCTCCGCCGTCGCCGCCATTGTGTGGACGCGCTCCGACGCGGCCGCCATTTTGTGAACGGGCACCGCTGTCGCCGCTACTTTGTGCACAGGCTCTGTTGTCGCTGCTGTGGTATGAACGCGCTCCGGCGCGGCCGTCATCTGGTGAGCGAGCACCGGCACGGCCGCCATTACACGGGCCGGTTGCGCTGCCGGCGTTACCGCGATGTCGCGTTGCTTCCCCGCGACACCCACAGTGAGCAAGGAACCGCTGATCTGGAGTGCAATGTTCAGATATTGGCTTATCGTCCACTGGGGCTGATACATTGGCATTAAGGAGCCGAAAGGTTCAGAGAGACCTCCACGAAAAAAAATCATCAGACACAGATCACTCATCGAAGTCTGCTGTGCTAATGCGTAGAAGTCCATGACAAACTTTTCAACTGGTCGCTCACCTTGCTTGAGGAGCATGATCTGTACTGCGGGGTTCTGGGCTGCTGGATCCTTGTTGACGGATTGCTCTGTTACACGGAGTGAGGGACGAGAGGCGAGCGGATCCATATGCAAGCCTTTATTGGGATGAGACAAAGACATGGTCGTACAGGCAAGGTCGAGACGGGAGCAAACAGGAATAACAAAGGCGATCGAGAGAATAATCCAGATAACAAGAGCGATAATCCAAGGCAGGCGGCTAGACAGACGTAAACGAAAGAGCAGGCGAGAAGTCAAAAACACGGGAACCAGAAACCAGGGAACGCTAACACAACAACAATACAATCTAACAATCCGTGACTAGCATGGAAAGTCCGGGGCTTTTATAGCGCCGCTGATTGGTCGTGGGTCAAGTGTAATGGCTGATGGGAAATGTAGTCCGGGGTGTGGTGCAACAGTCTGTGTGTGAAAGGGCGAGAGTGACATCTGGTGGTGAGCGGACAGCGGGACACCGACCAGATTCGTGACAGTCATACTGTACCTTTAGACTGTTCCTCACACAAAACTATCGTATTTCTTCGAAAGACTTTTATATGGAGCCGCATGAACAAATTTCATGATACTTTTATGTGTTTTTTGCTCTTTTTGGAGCTTGACAGCTGTGGTCACTAAGGACTGTGTAAAGAGTCTTTAAAAAAATTCCTCGGGTGAACTGTTCCTTTAACCTCTTTATTGTGTATCGAATGTTCTAGCAGGGGTGCAGTCATCTGCGCTGACGGGAGGAGTGTGGGTTGGGGGGTTTGAAGCGGGAAAGGCTCATGCTAGTGGGTGGCCCACCGCAAGGCCTGGATCCTGACTCAGCAATCAGCGTCCGTCACAGTGGAAGGCCGTTCGTTACCGCAGCAACTGAGCTTAGCCTGACATAAGCCAGAAGAGCGCTCACAAGCTTCATCACTTTACACAGCCAATAAAACCACCAAGCTCTTTAATAAACTTCCATGCCAGACGTGCTTGACACGTAACAGAACAAAGTGCAACAAACACCCGAGACAAACGGTGCCACTCCACCCATTGTGTAAGTGACTAAGAAACAAAATATAAACACTAATTACATTTGGAGACATGAAAAACAAACTACAAAATGAAATGGATGTGTTTGCGCCACTCGATGGAGCCATGTCCAATTAAACCACAGATGTACCATGAAGAAAAATACCGGTGCCAAAGTTCAAAGCAATTACTGTCTAAACATCAGCCGTCAGAGGAAGAATTCCTCTTGCTTTTTCGCAATAATTTATTATTTATGTATTCGTATCAGAGTTAAATTATACATTAAAAAAGTCAAAAAAGTAACCCGATCAAGAATAATATTGTGCGTCAGTTGCCTTGACAGCCAAAGTAATCAAAGCCTCAGAAACAAAGGCACTGTGCCTCTGTCTTGGCCAGTTCTGCAAAACAGATTGCCAGTAAGTAGTACTCCGAGTCGAGCAAAGAAAAATACACATCTTTCTTTCACTCTACCTTTTTTTCAGGCCAGGAAGCGCAGAGTTGATTTTGGCCGAGTTGGGAGCCAAAAGACTTTCATTAATATATCAGACACTGCGCTGCACTCGGGGCCTTTCTTTTATTGGTAATGCCAAAAGAAAAGAGTTGGTCTCCATCAGTGACATGTATTGTTTTTGAACGAATGCCAGACCTTGTGTTGCAAAGAAAGGCACAGAGTCCATCCATCATTTAGGTGTGACACCGTATCATATGACGGTGTGGGTAAGAACACCTCCGAAGACCTTCTATAAGACTGGACGGATGCTAACTTGACCCCTTCTCCTCGCACGGTAGAGCTCGACAGATGGTTTGCTTTACAAGCTGCATTTATATCTATTTGTCAAGAGTGAAGAAGGAGAAATTTGGTAGCATTCCTTGTTTATGCGAGGAGACCGCCACTCCTGATCTATTCCCTGTCATGCAAAAGCCCGACTACCGAGAAGCATGAATTTAGTCGAGGCCTTCAACAACAAGTCAATTCAGAATAAACAAGCAAGATTTACTCTAAATCTTTCTTGTTACTATGTAAACTACATTGTTTTAGAAAGAATTGCACAGTTCAGATTTGCGTGGCTGCTTATCACGCCTTTGCAATGTGTTTCCTCCACTGAGAACTTAAGCAAAGGTGCTTTTAAAGAGTCAGATTCAACTGGCCTGACCTAGCATTGACCCGAACCCTTTCCAGAATCCTTACAGCCCATTCCCTGAACCTCCTGCTGGGAAGCAGTCATTTGTGCATTGGGTGGAGAGAAAAAAAATCCTTTTCTCAGTTGGAGAACTGTGTACCATTCGCTTAATCCAGGCTGGGGCAGGCTTGAGATAAGGATAAAATCCTCAGGACCCCCCTGACAGCTCACCCCGCAGACCCTGTGGGCTGAAGGACAGACAAATGTTCTTTCTTCATCTACCTTCATCCTTCTGGTCTCTGCACGCATACTGAACACACACATGCATGTCATGTTTCAAGTCGGCATTACAGAACCCCAATGCATAAAGACCCTGAAGGGGAGAGGGTGCATTAAACAAGTACTCTGAAAACATTCTCCTCTAGTAATAATAAACCTAAGCCAAATGAAAAACACTCGCTCTGATTCAAACATATACAATATCAAATGCATCTTTACTGCAGTACATGTAAACAACAACAGACACACACTGCACAAACTAATTTGAGAAAAGACAGCGGTTGTAAACGATCCCAGCCGAGGACGAAACGATTGGTTATTTTCATAAAAATAATACAATTTATATACTTTTTAATGTTAAACACTCATCTTTTCTCGCTCTGCCTGAACTCTGTTTTTTTTCGGTTCATGACAGTTAGGGTATGTCGAAAATTTCCCATCTCATGTTCTCCCTCAACTTCAAAATTGTCTTATATCGCTGTTTTACCTTTTTTGTTAAGGGTGTTTGATCTTCTTTGCATGTTCACTTTGCAAAGACTGGGTCTGTACTTCTGCAGCGATGTAGGATGATTTTGAAATGATTTTTGAAGTTGAGGGAGAAAATACATTTGGAGTTTTTCAACAAACCCTAACTGTCTTGAGCCAGAATACACAGAGTTCAGGGAGAGCAAGACAAGACGAGCGTTTGAGGTTAAAAAGTATTTAAATTGTATTTTTTTATGAAAATAACCAATTGTTTTGCTAGATAAGACCCTTCTATCTCGGCTGAAATCGTTTACAACCACATTTGGGATTGTTTGAAGCCTCATTTAAACTGCATTTCAGAAGGTCAAAATCGGGGCACCATACCAGTCCATTATATGGAGAAAAATGCTGAAATGTTTTCTTTAAAAAAACAATTTCTTTATGACTGAAGAAAGAAAGACATGAACATCTTGGATGACAAGGGGGTGAGTACATTATCTGTAAATTTTTGTTCTGGAAGTGGACTTCTCCTTTAATTTAACATAAATGATGTGTCTTACTGAAATATGTAGTAGAAAACCCATGAAACATTTACGTTATTTAAAAAAATCCACATCTTTATATACATATTTTGGACTATTTGGGCACCATTATTTTGATTACATAGAACGGTTGCACTCTGTGAGCTACTGGCACTGAGCTACGCTATTTTTACCACATCTTGGAAAAAAAATACTGATACGATGACCACAGCTACTGAAAGGGCTTATAGGTGGCGATGGATATAAGCATACCATCGATTTCCCCACAGAGTCGAAACGCATCCTGATATCAAGTGAAATACGCGCTGAGAAACTCCTTCCAAAGATGCGGGTCTTTAGAAAGCTTTATTCATCCACAGGCATCTTCCAATTCTTTTCTCCAATTCTTATTGCTAGGAAAGCAGTAAAGACTTACGCTTCTTTAGTTGCCCTTTGACTGAAAATTACAACCAAAAGCTGCACAATCTGGCATCGTATCGAGTCTTCAGATTCGACATGCTTCAAAGCTTGGTTGGGTGAATTGTTTCATGTCATACAACTGGAGAGGATACGTTCCTTGGAGCCCAAATCTCATCGCCACTTTCAAACTGTATGGCAGCCCTTTGTGGATTTCCTCAAAGTCGAATAGTGTATTACCATTGTTCTTACTGTAACAACTGAACTTACATTAATAACTGGATTGTATCTTATGATTATACTCTGATTGTAAAAAATCCCCCATTTGTTGTTGTTGGTCTTTTTTAGTTTTTTAGTTTTTTTGCATTGTTTTGTTTGGATTATGGTTGTACCATTTGGTTTCCTATGTACATAAAGGTTTGTATGTGAAAAAAAAAAAAAAAAAAGAAAACATTTGCAGTATGAAAACAACATCCTACCATTATTTATCTCATTAGATTTTAGTTGTGCTGAGACATTTACCAGTTCAAATGGTAAACCAATTTGAATTACACAAATGGTATGAATAAAAAAAAAATGGCATACAGATACTAGTGCCTAAGCAACGTACACAGCGTTGTTAATTGCGAAGAGATCCTTGTTAACGTCATACCTTCTGACTAATGGTTGGAAACATTAGGAAATATTAATAACACAAACAATTCTTTAACAGAGTATAAAAAAACAACTGTAAGATGCTGAAGATGGATGCAAAAAGGAAAAAATACTGTATCAGACAGATCAATCTCACTGTTCACGATGTGTGAAATATATAGATAAAAAATTCTAAATACTAAATAAGGGGTTTATATGAATGTCTCTCTGAAGGAAATTGACTGTCTTCAGAAAAGTTTAGATGGCATTTTCTTTTCATCTTACCTCCATAGAATGCATATTAATATAGTATTTAAAAGCACAGCGCTGCTTTGTTTACAGCAGTAACCAAGGAAAAGCTGTATTGCTGCTAGTCCAGAAGCACCACCTGCTGGCAGTGAGTGAATCTGCATCTCTTTGAGCCCGTCTGCTGTTTTTTTTTTTGTTCAGATGTTTTATGTAGCATAATATCACAAATCTAAGGTCAGACCATTATGATTTTGCTTTAAAATTTGAAATTATACAATCTAATTTATATCAAAAACTGCTAATGCTATATGTCGCGTGTTTGTTTGGATCATGACTAAAATGCAGTGGTTCTGCAACTGTTTCATGCATTCTGATTATTAAAAGGCACAGTCAGGGAAACCCTGTGATAAACCGTCAAAAAAAAAAGAAAAGAAAAAAGTGAAACAGATTTTTGATTCAAACTACCCAGCACTATGAGTGAGCAACAAAGAACATCTTTAAAATATTGCTTTCTCTTCAAAAATAGCTTCTTTCTGTATTTCCTTACATCTCCTTCATTCCCCATCCAGCACTCTTTCCAGTGGCATTAAGAAACACTGAAAAAACATATTTCAATGTCAACAGCTTATAAAATGTAAAAAGGATCTCTTCTGTTCCACTGGGATAAAGAGTAACCTTTGCCAAATATCTGGCAGCACTTTGATATTTGAGTGAAGGGGAAAATAATCAACTTAATAGTGAAAATGTGTTAAAATCAAACTGTATGACAGATCCAAACAGACAGATTTGATTGTCTGAGTGAAGAAGCTAGAATGGTTTCCAAGCCTTTCTGTATACGACTGCACTGGCTCAGCGAAAAGGGGTGTTCTGGGAGGCAATGTATCCACCCAGAGGGTACACACTCCTAAATGAACCCCGCAACCCACCAGCCTTTAAACACTCTTGCGCTGACTGTGCTGGATTCCTTCACCAAACTTCCTCACTTGTTCCCTACACCCACCTTACAGCCATCAAGCCAAGAAATGAGCCTACAAGAAACAGATCAGCGACTCTGCAAGTTCCAACAGAAACACCAGCCTTTCAACATAATTTCTTTGCACCATCTGCTCACACAACCAGATTGCAATTTTGACAAATTAGGATTTGTGAATGATAGTAAAACATTTTTTACGTTCTCAAAGCAAGTTTCAAACCAAACACAGAAACTACCAGACAATCTGGTGTGGCTAATATGTGTTCTAGACCAAAAAAACATTCAACATCTCAGACGGCATACCACAGCCACTACATTTCTTCCATTCATTATCGCCTTGTGAACAACTTTAATCCAGTTAGGCTCAAAATACGCATTCTAACCCTAACCTTAACCTTAAGCCCAAAGTGTACAATATATACCTCTTAAATCACCTCTATTCAGTTAAATTAACTTAACACTCCACTAAAGTATTTAAAACAGATGAGGTGCATGACAAATTCACCCAGTACCACTCTTCTGCCGTGACAAATGAACTGTGGGATTGAGTCCAACCACTCTTAGGAGCTACACTCTTAATGTTCATGCCCTTTATCAACTCATTCCTCTACCCCAGTGGTCAAACGGCACATTATTACTCTGCATGAAATGAAATCTAAGTCAAACTGGGAAATAACTCACGCTGCTTTAATAAGTGCTAGTTGGATGGTGGTAGCTCAGCCAGAAACCTGAAACCTCTTTCTGGACCACCAAAGACTACAGATTTACAAATGCCTTAATGCATAGGTAATAAACTATTGAATTACACAGTAAATGTGATTTGTTGTTGGAGGCCTCTCTTGGAAATACACTGGATAAATTAAACAAGTCACTTCCTAAAAGAACGAAGATATGAGATTTAGGGCAGATGTTAAATGAACATACATCTTCACTCACATTCATTCCTCCAGCAGACAATGGCTCGACATTTTTATAATATCACCTGTCATTATGGTATGTGAGTGTAGTTTTCAACACAACTAGGGATGCGCTGATATTAAAATTCTGTTATTTTGAATCTGATGTTTTAATCTGATGAATCAGTAAATATTCAATATTGACAGCTACCAGGAATGTAATATATATGAGCAATATCACACAAGTAGCAGTGTGATATGGCTGAATATTGGCACAAGTAAACTGAAAACAACAGTTTTCAGTTTACACATCTGTTTGGCTACATTCACACTAGTGCATGCTCTTTTTAAAATGCATACCAGAATCATAATTTCTGTTTATTTTCCACTAATTTACTGACAAGTGCTTGCACCTTCCAGCGCTGTCTGCTGGTATGTATAACATTATATGCCTTCTCTCTTCTGCAATCGCTGTTCTGACTCAGAGGACATAACATATTTTAACAACATTACATGGCCAAAACACACATTTGACGGCAAACGGAAGTTATTACAAACACTAGCTGGTGGTTTAAAATGAGTTTTGAGTAAAAGCAGAATATAAATCTTGTTTATTGTCTTATGTAGCATCATGATACAGTGTTCATGAAGCTTCACGTAACGAACACTTTCGGTCGTGTAGTATGGACAGATATCTTTTCTGAAATGCCAGTATGGATGAAGTATCGAAGTTTGGTACCGAACAACAAGAGGTTTTTCGATACTCGGTGGTATCGAGGCATTACGGTCGGTGCCTAAAAAGTATCGAACTCGATACCCAGCCCTAGGCACGAGGCAAGTCACGTGCCATAGGTAATCACAGCGTGCCAATATACAGCCATATCACACAGCTATGCGTGTTATCCTGCATTTATACAACAGTTCGACGGCACAAGTGTGTAAATACTTATTAAACAACGGAGTGTCTTTAAAAACCTTCTTTTGTGCAGAACTATGTCCTTCCGCCATGGATTCAAATCTTAGGTTGACAGCTGAGCCCAAGCCTCCATTACTAATTTGAAAACGTCACTTTACAACTAATAATGAAGGAACATTGAGTTGCTTCATTGAAAGATGGAGCTCACATGTATGTTTCGTGACATATTCAATGTGAAATGTCCACTGAGTGGCGCTAAAAGAGTGTTCGTTTTTTGTGGTACATGTTACATGCTGTTGGTTTTGTACATGTCACCGCAGTACTGACTTGAAATGACAGTTGAGTGGCGCTATAACTCTAATGCTCTGTGACGTTTTAAAATAACATACCATCTGCACTACACCTAAACCTACCCAATAGTATGAACAAAACTGAATGTGACGTAAAAACGCAATCACAAGAATGCCGTTTTAGCTAGTTGTTCATCGGGAGTCATCGTGATTTCACGGAATTCGTACCCAAGTATTGCCCATCGTAAGTCCAATTCCAATGCGGCTGAGCAACCGAACAAGTTTGTTACATTTGGAAAGCGAAACATATGGAGCTGTAATCATAACTGTGTACAAAATGATTACAAGTGCTCGCTGCTTTACCGCTTTACCGCCTCTAGTGTTCATTTCAGTTGGAAACTGCAGTGATATGTACTTATTGGTACGTATTTTTTTTTTTTCATCATGAGATCATGTTGTAAAAACTCTTAAAACTACATTCTGTGATATTCACTGTGAGAAATTCCACAAGTGGAGTGATACAAACGGTTGGAGTTCCGATATCACTAGAATATCACACATCTCAAGAATGGGTATTGTTAGTTTTAGGACAACTTTAATGAAAAGTTTTCATCTACTTCAATGTTAACTACTGTGTGTGTATATATATATATATATATATATATATATATATATATATATATATATATATATATATATATTTTTTTTTTTTTTCTTTGGTTTAAGCATCAAATTGAACAATATGACAAATCTTCAAACTCAAAACCTAGAAATTACCCCCTGGAATCTGTTTCAGAGGACTGTAAACTAAAAAAGCAAAATAATCAAATACATTCCAAGTTCAGCATGTCCAAACACTACATTTTAAGATAAAAAGGCAGAGAAGGAACTAAGAAATCCAGATTTGTTCACTAAAACATACGTCTGATGGGCTAATGATAATAGCATATGTTTAGAAGGGAAACAACTGCAGTACACACCAGGGCATGACCTTGTGTAACTTATAATCGGCTTTCCTGACTAATTTAGAGTCCAATTCACGTCTCAAATACTAAACACATCTATACCGATCATGAACTGACTGCAAATTTATCAGGCACTGCAATAGACTTACCAAACCTTTTGTAGCCAAAAGACTGCACTTCCTCTTCATCAGTGAAGTCGTCTGCAAAAGTAATCAAACGACAATGATATCAGTATAGGCCTGGTAATCAAATGATATCCACAAATATTAATATTCATCTATAAAATGTATATTCGATATGATTCTAGTGTCAGACACTAAACGTATATAAACACAAATACATTCTTACACATTTAGATTAGTGCTGTAACGCAATTAATTGCATTGAAAATAAGTTTTTGTTTACATAATATGTGTGTGTATATATATATATATATATATATATATATATATATACATATTTTAAGTAACAATTAATTAATTAATTAATTAATTAATAAAAATAAATACATTTTTAAATGTTATACATACGTACATACACACACACACACACACACTGGTTTGGTTAGATTTTTTTTTTCACCAATGCTGCATTTATTTCATCAAACATAAAAACAGTAATATTGTGAAACATTATTTTCATTTATTTACTTTTAGTTAGTTAGTTAGTCATTTTTCCTGTGATATCAAAGTTGAATTTTTAGCAACATTACTCCAGTCTTCAATGTCACACGATCCTTCAGAAATCACTTTAATATGCTGATTTAAAAAATAAGAAACATTTTTTCACTATTATCAATGTTGTTTTCATTTGTGCTGCTTAATATTTTTGTGAAACCGTGATATGCTTTTTCCCAGGATTCTTTCAGTAGTAAAAGTATTTATTTGAAATAGAAATATTTTCTAACATTACAAAAGTCTTCGCTGACGCTGATCAATTCAATACATCCTTGCTGAATAACAGCTCTGAAATGTCATAACACCAAATAAATATGACAATGTTCATATGTTTTCCTTAGAAACAAGGTTAGTGTGTTACGCTGAGGTTAATAACATAAACAAATACATATAGCATTCGCTCTGGAATTGATAAAAAGCATGTCTGACTGCTGAAATAACATAGGCCAGGATGGTCCATTCCTGAGTTAACTAAACGATACCATCCTCTACTTCCTCTTCCTGTTCTAGAGCGCTCTCTCATGTGGCTACAATGCTCATGGGAAAGGAGAGGGGTGACTCTAGGCGGTTTTATGTGTCATTGTCCAAGGCCAGAGAAAATAAAGAAAGAACACATGTTTCTGTAGTTGGAACCCACTTCCCCTCACTCTGATATTAAACCAGAGTCAGAACCGCAGGTGGGTGGGGGAACAGTCCATTAGAAACCCCACAGAAAGGTCCAACCATATTTTTACAAAGCCACTGAAAATAACAACAAAACTCTGGGAAAAGCAAAGGAACAAAGCTCCCACACACCCAAAAAACAATATTTTTACAAAGCCACGGTCAGAAGCATGACATTGCAAGAGAATTATTGCTTGAAATAAAACTTTTAAGGTTAAATATGTTATGCATGGAGGAGTATCACAGAAGACTGCTGATCACTATTAGTCAAAGGAACAACATTTCACTGTGTGTGGTCTAAACACCCTTATTAGGTTTATTCCATGTGCTTTTAGCACTGTTTACCAAGCATTAAATATGTTAATGCTTTAAATTGATTTACTGGTAAATAAACATTTATCTAACCAAAAGATGAATCCACATATCTCACTTGTTTGAAGTTTGCATAAAATCCAGGAAACCCACAGGAAAACTGTTTGTCTCTTTTTGACACAATAAATACAACTTCCTGCTTATTAGATACACATTTTTAAGTATTTATTTCTAACTGCACTGCATTAAATTGCAGTTGCATTACACTGCAGGTCCATTTTAAATGCATCTGGAGGCTATATGCATATATTGCTTTTAGTTCAATATGAAGTCACACAATATTTACACTGAGATTTCCACTAGATGGCGGCATTCTGATTAAAATTGAGAAAAACAGTTAAATGTTGCATAACTCACAGGGCACAAAAATGTGGTGTGAAGGCATGGTGTTTGTCTAAACATCTGGCCATTGGACATGCAAAATGACTTAGTACGAGGAGATGTGGGGGTTGTTTTTACTGTAAGTGGCTCTCTGAGTCACACGTTTAAATTCTGGTGTGCAATCGAGATGGAAAACATCTTGGCTCGTAGGACACCCAAGTTTCAACAACCTCTGAAAATACAGAGGACCTTTTCATTTTTAATTATATAATCCTGACTCTTCATTCCCTCTTTACTGCAACTTAGAATTAAAAGCACATCGCACTTTTAAAGCTGCACTCATTAAGTTTTTGTTATTCATGGCAATAATATACTAGTTGTGTTAATGTTTATATCTTAGACAGCCTGAATGAGACTTTTTTTGTGTGTTCTCATTCTTGTTTTTTTTTTTTTAATTCTCATTTTTGCAAAGTGCATTGAGCACTGACTAAAATATAGCTACAGTTGAAGTCAAAAGTTTACATACACCCTGCAGAATCTGCAAAATGTTAATTATTTTTACCAAAATAAGAGGAATCATTCAAAATGCATGTTATTTTTATTTAGTACTGACCTGAATAAGATTTTTTGTTGTTGTTGTTCATGAGTTCAAACCTTTTTGAATTTGAAGATCAGGGTAAATGTAACTTATTTTGTCTTCTGGGGAACATGTATTTTCTGTAACTTCTAAAGGGCAGTACTAAATGAAAAAAAAATACGATATTTAGGCAAAGTAAGAAAAATGTACACATTCTCATTCCATTCAAAAGTTTACACCCCTGGGTCCTAATGCATAATTTTGTTTGCATAAACGTGTTTGAACCTTCTGTAATAGTTGCATATGAGTCCCTCAGTTGTCCTCAGTGTAAAAAAAAGTTGGATCTCAAAATCATGCAGTCATTGGAAAGGATTTAAATACACAAAAATGCTGAAAAAAAATCAAAGAACCTGTGGCACAAGTGTATGTAAACTTTTAAACAGGTTAATTTTTATAATTTCAACAATTATTTTCTCTTGTGGACTATATGTAAACATCTTTTATGTGAAATATCTTATTTAGGTCAGTACTAAATAAAAAACAACATGCATTTTGTACAATCCCTGTATTTTGGAAAAATAATTAACATTTTGCAGATTCCGCAAGGTGTATGTGAACTTTCGTCTTCAACTGTATATAAAACAAACATTATTATTAAAAGCAACTAACACAGCTGATCATGTGATCTCAACATGGCTGCATCCATGAGGGTGGACCCTCTTCATGCAGAATCCAAAATGTTTCTAGAATACTGATGTATCTGGAGTCTTCATTTCATGTCAGTGTAATTTTTTTTTTTTTTTAATGAACATTTATTTTTGATATTTCTCAAAACTGCTGTTAATTTCTTTCTGCATAAAAGTTTTTAAGCAGCCTATAATAGAATAAAATGACTGAATGCACCTTTAATTAAAAATAAAAAAATCCAAAACACGTATTTAACCAAGCATTAATATGGTAAAGTCTCTCAGATTTAATAGAAGCTTTGCAGAAATGAGATTTCACAAGTTCTTCAACCCACAGAGAAACATCTTCACACTCCGCCAGATGTTTCATTTGTAACGTGGCCACGCGTTTTCTTTTTTTTTTCCTGAAGATAAATCGAGCAATGTCACTGAACATCCCACACAATAGCCGGGTCAGCAACTCAAGGTTGTGTGTAGATCCTTCTATTCAGCTGTCTTACGGCAGTTCAGCCAAACAATCCGCCAACCTTAGACACTACGAGCACTTAATCGCAACCAGATGTTTCGTGCACTGGAGTAACGCACATTCCTCTCACAAGAGAAAGAAAAAGAAAAGCAGAGAAACTGAAGACCGAAACGCGTGGACAAACTCAAGAGACTTCTCTTAAAAAGACACTGCACTAAAATTGTCTACGTAGTGGATAATTTGAAGTGCAACTTACCCTTCATTGTGGTAAAACTGAGGTACACCGTTCTGTCAGAAGCCAAAAGTTCACATCAATCTCATGACAATAGCGCGGACTCAAGAATCGCGTACGCGCACTTCCACACTGAAGTTTCACAGATGCGAATATTCCACCTGAAACATGTAGTATGTTTTTAAAATTCAGACGCTAAAGTAAAAAAAAAAAAAAAAAAAACAAAAGGAAAAACTCGCAGACAGCGATGTTTAATAAGTTGTAACAAACTATTGCTCAAGACGCAAACTTTTTCTCTCTCTCCATGAGAGCGTGTTCACGATGGAAATTCACTTGAGGTGAGTGAGGATGCCTCCTCTTCTGCCTTTTGGCTGCAACCCGAGAACCAGAGAGAAATTGGGACTCCGTAGGGTGTCTGTTAGTCCACTTGTGTTCTACATGAACTGAAATGTCTCTTAAAGGAAAACCAGGTGAAAAGCAGCGGCTGCAGCCTCCTCTTCACTGAGACTCTGAATGTGCTGCACCGCATCTGGAGTTAAACTTCCTCCTGGCACATGGGAGGGTCTTACACGTTGCACGAGTTAGTTAATGTTGAGCTTGGAGTGCTGTGAAATCTTCATCTGTAATAAGAAACAGGATAGAAAACATTACTACTCAAACAACTACGTAATTGTGTTCACCCAAACCTCAGCATTTCAAATACACTTTATATACTAGTCTGCATCATTGTTATGTGATGGCTAAGCATGGGTTAAATATGTGCTACGCTTAAAGGGATAGTTGACCCAAAAATAGAAATTCTGTTATGAATTACTCACCCTCATGTCATTACAAACCCGTAAGATCTTCCTTCATCTTCAGAACACAAATTAAGATCTTTTTGATGAAATCCGAGAGCTTTCTGACCCTGCATAGACAGTAATGCAACAACGTTCAAGGCCCAGAAAGGTAGTAACTCTTTTACTGATGTCCTTACTACATTTCTGGGCCTGGAAACATTTCAGTTGCTTTGCTGTCTGTTCAGGGTCAGAAAGCTCGGATTTTTTTAAACATATCTTAATTTGTGTTCTGAAGATGAATTAAGTGTCTTACAGGTTTGGAACAACATGAGGGTGATTAATTAATGATAGAATTGTCATTTTTGGGCCTTTAAGCACTAAATAGGCCAACATTTCAGTGGGAAAAAGTCTTTATTAACACTTTTAAACTTGTACACTATTAAGATAGAATATTGTATATAAAAAAGTGAGGACTGGAGTTGTTACAAATGAAAGTTATATAGCCCTATCAGTAACTATGAAGTTATGAGTCAACGTTCAGTTACAAAAATGAGTGTTTTCTCTAGCAGTGGTTTTGTGTGTTAGGTTCAAATATCCAGTTCACAACATTCTTAAATCTTTTTGAAAATTTTATTCTCATTAAAATACCAATATCATATTTCTCCGGATAAACAAGTGAACAAGTAAAACGTCACATGTCGTGTTTTAAAGGCAGGGACAATCAAAGAGTTGACAGTAGCCATTGGAAGTCAATGGCTACCGTCAACTGTCTGGTTACCAACATTATTCAAAATAACTTTTTTTCAACAGACAAAATAAACTCATACAGGTTTGGAATAAGTGGAGGGTTTGTAAATGATGAGAGAATTTTCATTTTCAGGTGAACTATTTCTTTAAGTATTATACACAGTTGATGTCAGAAGTTTACATACACCCTGCAGAATCGGCAAAAAGTTAATTATTTTACCAAAATAAGAGGGATCATACAAACTGCATGTATTTTTTATTTAATACTGACCTGAATAAGATATTTTACACAATTATACACTTGATTCTTAATACTGTGTTCTTACCTGAATGGTCCGCAGCTATGTTTTTTTTTTTTTTTTTTAGTAATAGTTGTTCACGAGTCACAAATTCTTTGGTTTTTCTGCATTGCTGTGTATTTGAACCTTTTCTAACAATGACTGTATGATTTTGAAATCCATCTTTTCACACTGAGGACAACTGAGGGACTCAGCGCTCACTGATGCTCCAGAAGGAAACACGATGCAAGAGCTCGGGGTAAAAACTCTTTGAATTTGAGGATCAGGGGAAATTTAACTTATTTTGTCTTCTGGGAAACAAGTATCTTCTGTAGCTTCCGAAGGGTAGTGATAAAATGAAAAAAAAAAAAAGAAGATATTTAGGCAAAATAAGAAAAAAATACACATCATTCTGTTCAAAAGTTTTCACCCCTGGCTCTTAATACATGGTTTTTCTTCTGGAGCATCAGTGAGTGTTTGAACCTTCTGTAATAGTTGCATATGAGTCCCTCAGTTGTCCTCAGTGTGAGAAGATGGATCTCAAAATCATACAGTCATTGTTGGAAAGGGTTAAAATACACAAAAATGCTGGAAAAAACAAAGAATTTGTGGGACCTGAAAGATGTTTCTCAAGAACAGTGGGCAGTTGAACTGTTCAGGACAAACAGGTGACTCATGAACAACAATCACCAAAAAAAAAAAAAAAAGTGGAACATTCAGATAAAACCACAGTACATAATCAAGTGTTATGTAAACTTTCGTAAATTCAACTATTATTTTTTCTAGTGGACTATATGTAAATGTCTTTTATGTGAAATATCTTATTCAGGTCAGTACTAAATAAAAGTAACATGCTGATCCCTCCTATTTTGGTAAAATAATTAACATTTTGAATCTACTTAAAGGGATAGGTCACTCAAAAATAAAAATGTCGTCATCATTCACTCTCAAGTTGTGCATTTCTTTCCGTACTATGGAAGTTAATGGGAACCAGCAACTGTTTAGTTTTTTAAATTATCTTCTTTTGTGTTCAACATAAGAAAGAAACGTATACAGGTTTGGAACAACATGAGGGTATTTTTGGGTGAACTATTCCTTTAAACAGTTACGGTGCTGTTTTTCAAATAAACGTCTTAAGTATGCCAGCGTCTTGGCTCTGAATCCCAGGGCTGCCAAGTGAAAAGTCCTTTGCGTGTGTTGACTGTTGCTCAAAATTGCTTGCACAATTGTTCCGCTCCCTTCAGGTTTAATAAGCACACAGCTCATTTTGTTCTTTCTTTGCATTTCTCTCTAAATCCTTTTGCCACAGGGATCCGTGATTAATTATTTGACATCCCGCTGGATTGTTCAGAATCGTGTGATCCGTTGCACCACACAAGTCTAACACCACACTGGCCAGAAATGTTTTTCCAACTTAACGAGGCTAAGCGCTAACGTAAAAAAAAACAACCCCAACGTATTAAAGCTGCGCTGCTGGGCTCTAAACCGACTTTATGTGGCCTCTTAAGTATCGGAAGCTTTCGTGCCAGAGCAGGTGCCTTATCCATTTTTATTTACCTTTGGAATGACATTTTACTTTCAAACTTTACCATAGTTTCCACAGTTGCGATACAGAAATGAAACTAAATGATTCTGAAAGCTTACAGCATCTGAAGGACATCCAATATTAATATACTATGGTTTTACAGAAAATCTGGCTACTTTTCAGATGGAAGAGGGTCTGTATCATTTTATACTAAAGCAATGTTTTCATTGCATGTTCTGTCGTTACTGTTTATATGTATTCTGAGGTTTCTGTGCTCTCAGATCCAGTAATTCACCCTTGCCGTGCCAACCGCCAGGTCTTTGGCACTAGATGAGCGCGACAGGTCCAGATAGGGTTATGAGAAACAGGTGTGTTTAGACTTAGCAGAGATGGACATACCAGTGGCACATATTGCTGTTTCTCATTAGAGGTTAGAAAATACTATTTTCAGGGTCACAAGCCCTGAAGAGAGGGCACTTTTACAAGGACATGGTGCGCTAATGAGAAACGTGAGGGGAATGTGGGCCTACACCTCATCTTTGTTGCCAATTTCTGCTTCATTGTATATGCAAGGTTGTTTTTAAAAACCTTAAGACTTTAAGACTTTGTGATATACATCATAAAACGTATCAAATTAACCTGTACTATATTTACCTAAAATTTACACTACCAGCCAAACATTTCTGGACAGTAAGATTTGTAATGTTTTTTTTTTTTTTTTTTGGTTAAAGAAGCCTCTTCTGCTCACCAAGCCTGCATTTATTTGATCCAAAGTACAGCAAAAACTGTAATATTTGGACATATTTTTTACTATTTAAAATAAAAGCTTTCTATTGGAATATATTTTTAGAATGTAATTTATTCCTGTGATTTCAAAGCTGATTTTTTAGCATCATTACTCCAGTCACATGATCCTTCAGAATTACTTTGAAAACAGCTGAGTATAATTTTTCAGGTTTCTTTGATAAATAGAAAGTTCAGAGGAACAGCATCTGAAATAGAATCTTTTGTAACATTATAAATGTCTTTATCATCACTTTTGATCAGTCTGAAGCATCCTTGCTAAATAAAAGTACTAATTACTATAATTTCTATATACTGATTATACTAAAAAAACAAAAATAAATTAATTATACTGACTCCAAGCTTTATAATGGTATAATGTATGATGTTACAAAAGCTTTTTAATTCCAGATAAATGCTGATCTTTGAATTTTTCTATTCATCAAAGAATTCTGGAAAAAAAGCTACTTAACTGTTGATAATATTGATAATAATAATAGTAATAATAATAATAATAATAATAATAAAATGTTTACTCAACAGCAAATCAGCATATTAGAATGATTTCTGACAGCTCATGTAAAATAACAAAATCACAGAAATAAATTACATTTTAAAAAATATTCAAATATTTTAAATAGTAAAAAAATATTTTACAATATTACTATTGTTTTTGCTGTATTTTGGATCAAATAAATGCAGGCTTGGTGAGCAGAGAAGGCTTCTTTAAAAAATATTAAAAATCATTTTACTGGTAGTGTATTTTTACATAAATTCACCTGTGTTATAAAAAAATAAGTAAAAATCATAACTGGCATAACACAATTAACAAACACTACCTTCTAAGACTTTGCGATCTTTTTTATTTTTCAGCTAGGAGATTAAATAATAATAAATTATGTTCTTTTAAACTTTCTATTCATCAAAACCTGAAAAAGTACTGTATCACAGTTTACACATAAACAATCCGTTTTGTGAAACTGTTTTCAACATTGATAATAAAAATAAATGTAGCAAATCAGCATGATTTCTGAAGAATCATGCAACGTGTAAGACTGGAGTACTGGCTGCTGAAAATTCATCACAGGAATAAATGACATTTTAAAATACATTAAAATAGAAAACAGAAAAAATGTAATAATATTTCATAATATTACTAGTTTTAGTGTATTTTTAAATTTAAAAAATGCAGCCTTGCTGAGAAATGTCTTTCACAAACATTAATAAAAATGTACCACGTTAATAAATACAAATTCAAGCATCACTGAGGTGATAAAAATGATGCATGTATATAAATATGTTTAACTAGGTACTGAGAACGCCTGAACAAAGCTAGTTTTGGTGGCTGGATTACATCTCGGACGGCTATAACCTCTAAATGCTTTAATTGGATAGTCTCTGGGTCTACTTAGTATAAATAGAAGTGTCCAGGTAAAGATAAACAACACACACTCCCTCTGCAGCAAACAGCATTAATCACACTGCATAGTCAGACATCAGTAGGAATTTTCTGGTGAGTTCCCATCCTTTGATCTTTATAATATTAGATAGCTCTGTTTACTTATGTCTCATAATTTATAGTAAAATATGGTTCAATTATATTATTAAGATCCTGAAATGTATAATTGATCAATACTGTTCGACTACTTATATTCACACAGTGTATTTTACTGTGGATGGAAATCAAATATGCTAAATGTGAATCGCTATGTTATTATATCACTGATCTAATAGCAAACAGATCAATAATGAATATAAACAATTAGGCTTGTACATTCAATCTGTAGATAATTTTAGCACGTAATCACAAAGCTAATTTTACACTAAATAAATTTATCTGTAACATTTACTTGTTAATTACTTAAGCAGTGATTTAAAAGCACATCCTCATTTTGACTAATGCAGACACTATTGTGTAACAAACTGGGCCACAAATATCAATGGCAGAAAATGATGCGCTGATTGTTTTACCAGCACTCAGACATATGATGCGACAGCTTTACAACACTAGCTTTTGACTCAGGACTGCCAAATGTGGCGGCTCTGTTGTGTTCATTTAAGACAACAGATGGCCATGAAGTAAAGCTGGTGAACTTGTGCACCTCTGGTGGTATTTCTAGAATATTTTATGGAATGCTTTGCCTCTTAAGATAACACCTCATATGTCTGTTTGCTGATCTTGAAAAAAAGACCAAATGTAGGGTTTTGGGTAAATTTTAAAATATAGTCATAAGACATATTTGGCTCTATAATATATAGCCATATTGTGTAACCTCTTAAACTGCCTAATGTATCACATATAGTGCCTCCCTAATTCAAGAAAGAAGCTTCTAGAGAATTGGGCCTCAGTTTGCAGTGGAAGTATCTGGAAGCAAAAATGGATTAGATGCTAAGATGTTAACACAAACTGACTAATTGGACTAAAGAATTACTATGCTAAGTTTTTGATTAAGTTACTAAGTTTCTAGAACATTATAAAACAATGAATTTCTTTGCACCGTGAATTTTTAGTGAAGATGTAGTGCCACTCAGTGGTTACTCACAGCTGTTGCTGCTCAAAACTCTGAGAAAGACTGAGACTGACTGGGACAAGAAATGAGAGACAAGATGTCTTGTATTATAAAGCTTTTCAAAAAGGATCTGCAACTATTTTACGAAAGTCTCTACCACCTGCAGGTTTTGTTATTCCTTTAAAGTTGCTGAGAATGAGGGCGTTGATCTTCTCTCTGGTTTTACTGGCATCTATGGGGGCCTTTCATTGTGTCCCTGATACCGCCCTGCCGCCAATATCAGCCAACACTCTTAAACGTGAGTAAATCCTATCCACCTTTTTTTGCCCGGATAAGTGCGGGCGTGGCCATTTGTACATTTTATGGGTCTGGTTTCTGGTCTCATCTGCGTCCAGCTATTTTTAGCTGTACAAAACAGCTTGTTGCTGCTTGATATTACAAATTAGTGTGTCTTACCATGTTATTTTAGTGTATTATGTTTAATTATGAACACACTGGTTTGTAGTGCAAACAGTTTTACTGTTTACTGCACATTGTTAATAATGAACCGGAAGTCTCACCCATAGGCTTACTTCCGCGTTGAAGAAAAAGGTGGATAGCCAAAGAGATGAATATCAAGTTATTTACTATTTACTCAAATTAATGCACATAAGCCAGTAGATGACCTGAGACGTGATGGTCTTTCAGGCCTGTCTCTGGAAGGGGAGAAGCTGGTGGATCAGGAGGTCAGCAAGGCACTGTTTGGGATCAAACAAATGAAGGAGGTGATGGCCAGGAATGAAGAGAAACACGCAAACCTCATGAAGTCCCTCAGGCACAGCGGGGAGAAGAAAAAGGTCAGTAAATATTCAAGTAGCAATTTTTTAAATCCAAAATAAACTGTCTTTCTACTTGCGTTAAACGAAAAATTCCAAACCCAAAATTACAGTTGAGGTCAAAAGTTTGCATACACCTTGCAGAATCTGCAAAAATGTTAATTATTTTACCAAAATAAGAGGAATCATACAAAATGCATGTAATTTTTTTTATTACTTACTTACCTGAATAAATAATATTTCACATAAAAGACGTTTACATATAGGCCACAAGAGAAAATAATAGTTGAATTTATAAAAATGACCCTGCTCAAAAGTTTACATACGCTTGATTATTAATACTGTGTTGTTACCTGAATGATCTGTTTTTTTTTTTTTTTTCCAATCATTCAGATCCCACAAATTCTTTGGTTTTTCAGCAGTTTTGTGTATTTGAACCTTTTCCAACAATGACTGCATGATTTTGAGATCCATCATTTCACACTGAGGAAAGCATATGCATCTATTACAGAAGGTTCAGACGCTCACTGATGCTCCAGAAGGAAACACGATGCATTAAGAGCTGGGGGGTGAAAACTTTTGGAATTTGAAGATCAGGGTAAATTTAATTTATTTTGCCCTCTGGGAAACATCTTCTGTAGCTTCTGAAGGGCAGTACTAAATGAAAAAAAAAGAGATATTTTTGCAAAATAAGAAAAATGTTCACATCTTCATTCTGTTCAAAAGTTTACACCCCTGGCTTATAATAGATTGTTTTTCCTTCTGGAGTATCAGTAACCATTTGAACTTTCTGTAATAGTTACATATGAGTCCCTCAATTGCCCTCAGTGTGAAAAGATGGATCTCAAATTCATACAGTCATTGTTGGAAAGGGTTCAAATACACAAAAATGCTGAAAAACCAAAGAATTTGTGTGACCTGAAGGAGCTAGGTGGACCATTCAGGTAACAACACAGTATTAAGAATCAAGCGTATGTAAACTTTTGAATGGGGTAATTTTTATAAATGTAACTATTATTTTCTCTTTCGTGGACTATATGTAAACATCTTTTATGTGAAATGTCTTAGGTCAGTACTACATTAAAATAACATGCATTTTGTATAATCCCTCCTATTTTGGTAAAATAATTAACATTTTGCAGATTCTGCAAGGAGTATGTAAACTTTAGACCTTAACTATAAGTACCATTTTGATAAAAATGTTTGAAACCGGCCATTGGCTTCTTGCACCATCAGGGGGCAGCAGAGATCGCACAGGATATAGAAAAGAAGCTGAACGAAGCCGAACAGCAGTGTAAGGAGTCTCTAAAGTCTTCCTGGGAGGAATGTCGACCTTGTCTTGAGGACACCTGTAAGAACTTCTATACAAACACCTGCCGCCGTGGATTTGCCACCTTCACCAATAAAGTACAGAATTCTCATCCACCTTCACATTCACAAATTCTGTGTTTTGGAACTATCTGATATTAATTGAATCAAAATACCAAAGTATGATGTATTTCTCCACAGCTACAGAACTTTTTTCAAAGGCTGAGCTCCCGCTTTGGCCCTCGTGACACTCAGGATGAGGTAGTGCTGAACCAGAGCGTGGAAAATCCTGACCTGGAGGTGGTGAGGATCGAGGACTCCTTCAGCAACCTGCTCACCAAAGTGGGAAACCTGGTCAATCGCAGTGTCGTGTTAGTCTCCCATTTCCACCATGAGATGGACCAGGCCCTACGCAGAGCTTTCAGCCCCGGGCTTCAGGAAGATAAAGAGAGCGAGCTGGCACTCAAGCCTGCCAACAAAGCTCTAGATTCTGCCTTTCTGGAGGGTGTGGGCCTGGATGATGTGGTGGAGTCCTTCTTTGATTTTGGCAGAAGTGTGTTGGAGGAGTTTGGGGCCGTAGTCACACAAGCCTTCAGTGGCATTCATGATGCTATGGAGAAGACTGAGGAGGAAAAAGGTGCTTTATTCTGACAAATGTGTGTTCAGCCAAAAATGAAAATTCTGTCATTATTTACCTAAAACCAATAACTTGCAATATTTGCAATAATGCATACATAAATGATAATCTGGTCATTCTTCCCAATACAATGAAAGTGAAAATAGGGGCTGTCAGTTTCCACAACGACAAAAATGATCATAAAAAGCCATTAAAACAGTTTATATGACATTTGTTGGGTAAATAACAGCAGAATTATAAGAAATTAAGGGTTAACTATTCCTTTAACACAACAATACGCCTGTAAAGTTCCCAAGGGCAGTTCAGAACTATGTTTTCCGGGTGATAAACTCTAAAAACATTTATCAGCCAAATCAAAACCCTACTCTGAAGCTCTCGCTTACAACAAATAAAACATTATCGTCCGTCGTTCTTGGCGTTAATATTATTATCATTATAACAGTTCAGGCCCGCGTTCACACAGAGCACGATGATAGAGTTTTAATAGTCGACACAGAGGAGCAATATCACTGGTGTCAGAACGATATTTACAGCCAAACAGAATCTACATGATTAGCATTTAAAGCAGCGGACATAACTGTAGCACGCTATCATAAACAGAACAATATTGTCCGGTGTTGTGGGCGCTAATACAGCCAGTTTGTCTGTGTATGTGTAAGGCCACACCACAACAATACCAACCGTGACACAGAGAAATGATGTGGAATCATTTTAAGACCTATTTTGTCCAGCTGAACATAAAAACATTGACAGACAGGGGTGTAGCTGGTGGGGAACTGAGTACATGGGCTCCAGGGTTATTGGACATGACATAGCAGAACTGCAGTGTGCTCTTAAACAGAATGTTATTGTGCACTGGTGTGGATGATAATCGTTATCACTCTTGGTATGAACAAACCTTGACTTTCTGTAACGTTACATGTACAACGTTCTGTACTCTCTCCAGAGAAGAAATTCTTCCCTCAGTATCTGCAGAACAAGAGACTGTGCAGAGATCTGCGTAGACAGTCCTCAGAGTGCTGGCAACTGCAAAGCAAGTGTGAGGCCTGCCAGGGAACCTTGTTTAACGGTAAGAACTCACACTCACACTGATTAAATGAATAGATCGCCCAAAAAATGAAAATAGTCAGAAATGAAAACATTCTTGTGTTGTTTCAAACCCAAATTTATGGAACACTAAAAGGGAGAATCTTGTATTCTGTGCTCCAGCTTTTCAGAAGTGTGAGGAATAGACCGAGGTCATTTTTTATTCACTGATAATCAGATAACAAATAACTGTTTAGTAGATGAGAGTGAGCTGATACTGAGAATCAGATCTGTCCAATTCATGAAATAATAATTCAGACTGGTTAGTGAAACTGATCCAACTGATTCATTGAAAAAAAATGACTCATAAGAACAAACTGTCTCCTCACCATTATACAGGATCCAGAATTTCTTCTTTATCATTGTTTTCAATGGAAAAACTAAAGTCATACAGGTTTGGAACAACATGAGATGGAGTCAATTAATATAGAATTTTCTGTCCCTTTAAAAGAGAAGTTCACTTCCAGAATGAAAATTTCCTGATAAATTACTCACCCCCATATCATCCAAGATGTTTGTTTTTTTTGGTCACAAAGAAATTATGGTTTTTGAAAAAAAAAACATTCCAGGATTTTGGTCAATTTAGTAGACTTTAGTGGTGGCCAATGTTGAAGGTTTCATTTTCAGTGCAGTACAGTGCTACATGATCCCAGTCAAGGAATAAATGTCTTATCTAGCGAAACAATCAGTCATTTTCTAAACAAAACAAAACAAGACCAAAAAAAAGAAAATGTATATACTAATGTATAACCACAAATGCTCATCTTGCACTAGCTCGACCTCACACATTACATAATCATGCACGCATGACGTAGGCTGAAGTACCGAGGCAGTGTTTACAAAGCGAATGTGCAAAGGTCAAATGCTCTTTACAAAAAAGGTAAAACAATGGATGATTTTGAAGTTGGGGGAGAAAGTGAGATGGAGTTTTTCACCCTACCCTACCTTTTTGGACTGAAGTACATAGATTAAGAACTAAACTAGCATCCGTGTTTAAAAAGTATATACATTTTTATTTTTTAAAGAAAATAACCAATCATTTTGCTAGATAAGACCCTTATTCCTTGGTTGGGATTGTGTAGAGCCCTTTGAAGCAGAATTAAAACTAAAAATTTGAACCTTCAACCCATTGGCCAACATTGAAGTCCATTAAATGGAGAAAAATCCTGGAATGTTTTCCTTAAAAACCTCAACTTTTTTGACTGAAGAAAGTCAGTCATGAACATCTTGGATGACATGAGTAAATTATCAGGAAAGTTTAATTCTGGAAGTGAACTTCTCCTTTAAGAAAGCTCTCACCAGTAGTATTGATCATTTCAAGTGGTTTGATTCACAGAATGCCCAAATGTAAGAGAACTGCACATCGAGTTGGATGAAGCCTCTCAGCTGTTGGAGGCATCCAGGCAGCAGTATGAGGAGGTGCTGGGCATCGTACAGCGTCATACTGATGACACCATCAGTTGGCTCAGCAACATGGCCTCTGACTTTAGCTGGGTGACTGAACTGGCCAGTAACAACAGCACTCCTGAGAGCATCTTCAGCATTGCCACGGTGAGACACTACAAAAAAAAATAGCATGGTATTTCCATTTTTTCGCATATTGTGCTATTTTGGATATGTTGCATGATACCATGATACATGAATATGGTAATTATTCAGTAGGTGAGAAATAAAGCAATATCACATACTAAATCTGTTGATCCCAAAAAACAAGGTGGTGGCACAGACTGAGGAGGGCGTGAACACCCCAGCAGCAGACACTACAGTGGAAGTGAATATTCTCAACTCCCCCACTCTCACCCTGACCGTTCCTGCGGGTCTCAGGCTGCAAGATCCTGCCTTCATCCAGTATGTGGCACAGGAGGCTCTGGGCACGTACAAGCAGATGGCCAGGTGAGACACTTTCCAATTAGTCACATCATGAAACATGTCAGAATAGTTCACACTCATCAGCACACATTTCACAGGGACACTTCACATCTCATGAAGAGAACACCCCACAGTTTAATCACATACGGCAGAGGTTCTCATCCAGGGACTCGAGGGGCCACTAGGGTGCCTTACTTAAAAGTATTTAACGCTTCAGAGTATTTAAATTATTATTAACCCATGAAACATACTGTATCATATTTGTATAAAATAAAATCTAAATTAAAATATCAAAAAGGTAGGTAGTAGATTTAATGCTCACCTCTGACTAGCCTCTAACAGTGTTCTTGTTATTTTTTTTAGGCATGATGATGTATAATCTACAAGTCATCAGTTTTCATCCCAGCACTAACCAGTGTACACTGGTACCATCCTATGTCCTATGTATTTACTTATATTTTATGCATTGTGTTAAGTTTAAAAATCAAGTTACTGTAAGTACTGTCATGTATTTATGATCTTATTGTGTGACAGGTTCCAGTTAGCTGCAATTGAATCTTGTCTTGTGTTAATCGACTTAAACATCAGTATGTCAGAAATGTACTTGAGGTATAATTAAAATATATATCACCGTGTGATTGTAAACACATATCTGACTCACTCCTTTAAAATTATTTACATTTATTGCATAACCATTTCCTCGTTTATTACATCAGTAGGCCTTCACTGTGGGAAAACGAAACACTATAAAGCATTATAAATGTTTAATGTAATTCTTAAGCCTGCTTCTAACTCAGAGTAAAAAAAAAACATTGTGATTAAAAGTCAATAAAAATAAAGCCACATTTTGAGACATACACTCATAATATAAGATTCAAATTCAGTTTATGTACTATGAAGTTGCTTTTTATACTCTCAGGTGGAAAAGGGATTCCTTGTTTCTGTTCAGCCCCAGTCCAAATGCTATCTTATGGAAGCCTGTTTCCTCCACTGGATTAAAAAGGAGAAAAAAAAAAAAAGTAATCTCGACTTTTTAATCTCACAATTCTGACTTTTTCCTCAGAATTGCAAGTTTTTATCTCACTATAAAGTTAAGTCAGAATTGAGAGAGATAAACTTGCAATTCTAAGAACATACCAATCTTTTTTCCCCATCAGAATTTGACGTTATAACTTGCAATTCCGAGTTATGAGAATTCTGAGAAAAAAAAGAATTGTGTAAAAAAAAGGGCAGAATTGCAAGTTTGAAACTTGCATTTGCAAGTCTGAATTGTGAGTTTGTTGCATGTAGTAAAATAAGAATTGTGAGATAAACTCAATTCTAAAAAAATTCAAAATTAGACTTTAAAATTAGACTAACTCACAGTTGTGAATTCTGAGAAACTGAAAATTCTGAGGAAAAAAAAGTCAAAATTGCATGAAAAAAAAAAAAAAAAAAAAAAAAAAAAAAAAGTCAATTGCGAGATAAACCTGCATTTGCGGAAAAAAAGTCAAAATTGCGAGATTTTATCTAGGGACTGTATTGTCTCTTGTCTGAGAAAAAAAGTCAATTGTGAGGGAAACTTACATTTGCGAGAAAAAAAAAGTCAGAATTGTGAGACAGAAACTCGCATTTGTGAGAAAAGACAGAAATTCACATTTGAAAAAAAAAAAAAAAAAAAAAATTAGGAGAAAAAAACGCATTGTGAGAAAAAAAATTCAGAATTAAAAGACAAATTTCGCATTTGTGAGACAGAAATTCACATTTGCCAAAAAAAAAAAAAAAAAAACAACATTTGTGAGAAAAACAGAAAAAAAGACAAAACGCATTTGTGTGAGAAAAAAAAAAAAAAATTTACAAGAAAAAAAAAATAAGACAAACTCACATTTACAAGAAAAATTAGAATTGAGACAAACTCACATTTGCAAGAAAAAAAGTCAATTGCGAGATACAAAATCGCATTTGCCAGAAAAAGTCAGAATTGGAAGACAGAAACTCGCATTTGCCAGAAAAAAGTCAGAATTAAGACAAACTTAAAAAAAAAAAAAAAAAATCAATTGTGATATATATATATATATATATATATATATAGATTGCAAAACAGAAACTCACATTTGTGAGACAAAAAGCCAGAATTGTGAGATAGAAACTCGCATTTGCAAGAAAAATGTCAGAATTGCCAGAAATAAACTCGCAAAAAAAAATCTGAATTGTGAGATAAAAAGTCACAACAACCTCTTTTAATTTTTTATTCAGTGGCAGAAATGGGCTTCCATACCATCTAGCTAAATGTTCCAGGGATGAAACAGTTTCAAAAAGTCTGAACAACACAAACACACATGATTTACAAATAACCCACATCAAGTTAAAAGCATTACGTAAAACTTTATTTTTTACTGTACAAATTCTTCAGATTAGTAATCGTAACCATTGTTTCACAACAAATGTCCTCATCAAACTCTGCAGCGGAGACCCTCACCTTACATTAGAGTATTTTCTCTTTTTTTGACACACAGAACAAAAATCAATAACAGAGTTTTGCACAAACTTGCCTGTAGCCCTTGTAAAACAGGAGGTGGTGATGGGAGAGATGTCTAGTTGATGTCCTGCATACAGGAGGAGACAATACAGTCCCTAGGACAAAGGGCTCACAAACATGAAGGACAAAAGCAAGGCCTCTCTTTATATATGAAAAGCTACACGACAAAAGGGAGAAGAAACCAACAAATTAGCCCTCCGAAAGATATCGGTCTGATTCATCCCAAGTGCATTCAATTCCTCGTCATGGATGAAATGAACCCGTCACAGACAGTACGTGACCATTACGTGAACATTAAGACTGAATCTGTAATAGTGGTGCAAAAAATTGTACGGCTGTATGATGTCGTCTAATCTGCCCTTGTACCATTTTAACAGATCAAGGAAAACTTTATGCGCTCAGGATTGAAGGCAAATTTTTCGGACTCCATCAAACTTTGGTTGGTAAATGGTCTTGATCTGTAGTACCTGAATATTTCACAGTGACGCCTGAACAGGAAATGTAACAACTCCACCAGCAGCAAACGTGGTACATCGTGGAGTTTGAAAAAAAAAAAAAAAAGGCTTTCTGCAATTCAAATTTCTGGTCGAGAAACTCGCAAGAGCCAAAACAAACAGATCTGTGTAAAATAATTTGAGCTTGTTCACATTCGTATGTCAGGATGAAGAAACCATGGCTCTTTTGAAATATTTACGTATGAAATAATCTGTGAAAGATCAATAAATCTCTGCAGTTCATTTACTGGAGTGTACATTAGAGAACAATGAATTGGTACCAAGAGGTTGGCAACACTACAAATGTGTTGGCACGAAAAACACAAACCTGGCAGTGCGGGTGCTGATGTACGTAAAAAAGCAACTCAGGCATTGCTGTTGGTATATTAAGACCCTTCGGTCTCAACAGCAGCATGAGGAATGATGTTTGGACTGGTCAGGTCTAGCATTTCGTTAATCAAAGGTCTCTCCGCTTAATCGCCGTTGAATAATTCAAGACAAAAATACGATTTATAATAATGACTTTTGCTCGAAAATTAGCAGCTGGCTGAAATGGCGATCAGTCGTCAGAAATGTTTTGCGAAGGCTTTCCAATATGAATCATCTCCCAGGATATGATTTCAAGCTCTCATAGAGATTGATTGAAACTGAAATGAAGGTACTTATTAAAAATCATGATTTGCTATAAAAGTGTTTTAGAGGGAAAATAAAACAATTCTGCCCCTGTAATCGATGTTTCAAAATCATTCTCAAAGCTCTCATACATTCAGAATGGCTAATGCCCTCGTGCTTCTCATTCTCTCTGTCTTTCTTTGACTTTCGCTTTTCCCGTCCCAGCAATGGCACTGGTAGCGCCGACCGATTCAACCACAGTTATTGGTCACTTTTAATAATCTACTCAGACTACTAAAAACAAAAAAGGGAAAAAGAAAAACGAACAACTTAAAAATAAGATTTTACAATAAGATTTAGTGTTTAGGTGAAAAAGAAAACAGACAAAAGGGAGAAAAAAAATGAGATAAAAAAAATAATCTGATTTTGTGCAACTGTGAACCAGCCATTAGCACAAAGCTCATCGCTTGTTTCACAGCTCCCTCTGTCTGCAATGCAGGGAATCACCCCAGCAAAGCTCTGGGAGCGCGACGTGGTCCCGCTCATATACACACCCTCATCAACTCCACCACACACACATCCTCAGGCAGAAAACATCCTCTGTTTCTGCTGTGAAAAGATACGTTTTATGCACTATGGGGGGAAAGGAAAAAAAAACAAAATCTCTAAGGACAAGTGTGCAGGGGAGCTGTAGGGAGGAGGTGCCACAATGGGTTTGGGAGCCGTCCCGGTGGCTTATTAGCACGTGGTGGTGAGTCTCTGGGTCCCCGTAGAAGGTCTCTACAGGTTGTCTCCGGGCTGGTACTGTGGCTCAGTGGCGGTGAAGTAGTCCTCGAGGAAGGACTGGATGTATTCGAAAGTGGGCCGCTCGTCTGGCTCTTTCTTCCAGCAGAGCCGCATCATTTCGTGCAGCGACTCCGGGCAGCCCTGAGGACACGGCATCCTGTAGCCCCGCTCCACCTGCTCCAACACCTCTCGGTTCACCATGCCTGAAAAACAGTTGATAGCGAGTCAGTTTGTGCAACCGCCCACTGTTCAGTGTCCAGACTGTCTCAGACAGGATGCGAGGGGTGTGTAATTACAGCGGACACTTCGTTTGGAACCCACAGAGGACGGGAGCGTTGAGGACAGAGGGGACAGACAGTCTGGTGCTACGTGAGAGGAGAGGAAGTGTAAATCAGTGGGTCGACCGCATCCGAGAGCCCATTTTCCTACATTCTTTATGCATGCGAAAAACACAGAGTGACCTTTTTGAGTTCAGTCTACTTTCATTTACACTTTCGTGCATAATGACTCACAACAATGAAGCTTGTGTACTATACATGAATAAATAAATCTTTTGTTAAGTGGGAAGCTAAAAAGCTGCAGAACTTCTTCTTGTGGCTTGGATGGAAATGCTTAAAGGGATAGTTCACCCTCATGTCATTCCAACTCTTAAGATCTTTGTTCATCTTCAAATCACAAATGAAGAAATTTTTGATGAAATTCAACAGCTTTTTGACCCTGCATAGACGGCGACGCAACTGACATGTTCAAGGCCAAGAAAGGTAGTAAGGACATCGATAAAATAGCCAACAGTCTGACGATTGTTTTCACACCTTCCTGTGCGATCTACTCCACATTTAATATTCACTCAATAACATTTTCAATTGAAATGTCCACTTAATCTTTCATATTAACCAATTTCTTTACGATAGAAAAACTAAAGCCTCTACTTTCTTGAATATGTGGACATTAAAACGTGTAAACTCAGAGTGAGTGTTTAAACTTTTATTTTGAAATCGCAATGAACAGTTAGCATTTTCAGAAAGATATTGATGTATTCTCTTGCCTTTGCATAGGTTTATAAATGTTTTACCTTACAAATCTGATGAAATGGCGCACATTGCATTTCCAGATGAACGTTATAATAAATAATAATAGCGTTTTTTTGCCGATTACTCAACACAGGCAAAATGCAATCAATTTTTTTTTTTTTTTTTTTTTTTTTTTTTTAAATCAAATACTCAAGTAGAATCGAGGAATCGTTGCAGCCCTAGTCCTTACTACCTTTCCAGATGCTGCTGTTTATGCATGGTCAGAAAGCTGTTGGATTTCATCAAAAATATGATGAAAAAAATGACAGAATTTTCATCTCGAGTTAAACTGTCCCTTTAAGGCAAAGCTGTGTCATATTACAGATTATAAACTTTTTGACTCCAGTATTTACACTATCAAAGCTATGAAATAATTCATGCCTGAACAGTGTACACTTGCATCCAGAGGGCATCTGCTCAAGGTTGAAATGCTGAGATTTTAAGGCTCTCTATTACTGGGGTTCAAACCTACCAGATTTTGGCAACCAGCCCAGTTCTTTAACCACTAAGCCACACTGTCGGCACTCGAGCGAAGTTGCTGCATTAATCCAGCCTCGTCTAGTGCTCTGCATGAAAGCAGATGTCTATCAATAATGGACTGACTCTAATAGTGTACGACTGAATGATTGATGAAAGCCTAACTGGGTTTGTGATGTGCAGCATTAGTGAGAGGCTTTAGGTAAGGACTACAAATGACAGACCGGGCCGTGTGAGGGACAGATGGTGGTAAATAAGAACTGGTGCCCAGTCAGTCCTTCATGCCTGCCTCAGGCAGATGGCTCCTTCAGAGTAGTAATAACACACCCAGCAGTGCCTCTCTGCTCCAGTAGGGGGCACAGTGGAATCTGCAAATCTCAGTTTGGAGATCTACCTACCTGCAGGTCTGCTGGATACCAGCCCTGCTTGAACACACCTGCTTGTAATTTTTGAGTAAACCTGAAGACCATGATTAGCTGGTTCAGGTGTGTCTGGAGCACATGTACTGCTTGTGCATCATATTAAAAGCGTAGATCACCCAAATATGACATTTCTGTTATATCATTCAAGCCCATTAGTCTTTGGTTAATCTTCGAAATAAAAATTAAGATATTTTTAATGAAACCTAACTAAGTTTCATGATTGCGTAATCATGTTAGAAAAGTCATACGTGACTAATCCTTCGTCTTCAGTTTTACCTTTTTTTGTAAAGGGTGTTTGACTTTCTTTGCACGTTCGCTTTGTTTTCCTCAAAAACCTTAATTTCTTTTCGACTGAAGAAAGAAAGACATGAACATCTTGGATGACAAGGGATGAGTAAATTATCAGAAAATTTTAATTCTGGAAGTGATCTTCTGTTTTAAATGAATCTACATGAATCAAGTGGTTTAATTCTATTTAATAAGTCCTGTTAAAAATATGATGAACAGATTTAATTTAAGCATTGATTCACAAATAATATATACATGCGTCATGCTAGAACATACCTCATTTGATCTTGTGCGTCACACATGCACATTTGAGCTTTTGCATATTTCACATATTCTGAACTTGGATTAAACCACTCGATTCATATGGATTCATTTTATGATTTCATTATGACCTTGTTAGATCTTAGTTTTGGTTACATGTATTTTCAATGGAGGCACAAAGTCGTATAGGTTTTAAACATCATGAGGGTGATGATTTTGAGTGAACTATCCTTTTAAATACACATGGAAGTTTACCTCAAACCATATAAAATGTGTTATCCTAAAATGAAAGAGTCAAGAGAAAAAAAAAAAAAAAAAAAAAAAAAAAAAAGCCGTAAAGAAAAAAAAAAAAAGTTTACTGCTGAATCAAATGTAATATTTCTCACCTGGATATGGCACTCTGCCCTTGGTCACCAGCTCAGTCAGCAGGATACCGAAGGACCAGACATCAGATTTGATGGTGAATCGTCCATACAGCGCTGCTTCGGGTGCAGTCCACTTAATTGGAAACTTGGCTCCTGAAGGAACAATGGCACACATTCTCCAAATTACTGCAGTAGCGTCAATGACTGTTACTAAAGCAAAGCAAACGTCAGCATTTTAAAACATCCCGCAGACTTCCACTTTACTTAATTCAATGAATATAAGTGGCAAAAAAAGAATTGTTTTGCCATTTTAACCCATTGATAGAGTGTTCATGGGTTCAGGACACGACACAAGCCGGATTTTAACCTCCATAAGCATTACAGCTCAATGGGTCTGGAGTTTATATGCTGATCTGAAGTGTTCTGACAGGTGAGTTCATTAACAGGTTAGTCAGTAATAACCAATGAAGTGTCAAATCAGAGAACATGAAATACGTGGATTCATCAATCATGAAAGATCATTAGTGAAACATCTACAAATACAGTTGCATGCACAAAGCACAGAATTAGGGCCCTATGAAATCCGTTTTATTTTTTCCCAAATTCCGTTTTATTTTTTTCTAAATTTCATTTTTTCCGTTTTAATTTTTCTATATTCTGTTTTTTCCCTTTTTAATTTTTCCCAACTCCTTTTTAATGGTTAAATTAAATTTTATTAATCAAAGAGCATGTCTAATTAATTAAAATCATGAAACTTATACAATTTCAAATAAATTTAATAAAGGTTTAACAAAGGGCACTATGAAATTTTTTATTTTTTCTCACCATATGTTTTATTGTTATCAAATTCTGTGTTTTAGCATGTCTAATTATTTGAATGCATACCTAATTTATTCAAATTTATTCTTAAAATACAATTTTTTTTTTTTTTTTTTTACCCTTAGAAATACTGTGTTGTGTATTTAAAATGTTCTGGTTATCAAATGAAGGCAAAAAACAGTAATTTCATTTATCTTTTAATTATTAAAAATTAAGCAAACCTTTTTTTGGCAAACAAAGGGGAATTTACTATTAAAATTAAAACATGGAAGAAATGTTGTGTGAATATACCCTAAAAAATAATGTTTGTTTCATTTTAGTAGTAGTAGTAATACTAGTAATATATATCTGGCACAATGTCTTCAAGTTAAACCGGACTTTTATTTTGACAGATTGCCGTGTCTACCTTTACATTTCTGTGTATATAATATAACGCTAGTTTTCCTAAAATGGAACGATTAAATGCTCATGAAGTAAGCAATATTGTTCATGTATTTATGTCCTCATTTAGTGAGACGACAGACGCTGAAATCACAGTGAGCTCACGTGCGCTTCACTGTGTGTAATAAACAAAACCGCTCGTCTGCTCCATTCATAAAAAAAAAAAAGAGACGCAGAACATGCAGGATTTATATTTAAATGGTATTTTTGTGGCGTAATATTTACAGATACTAGTCCATATTGCAGTTTGATTTAAGTGTAATGACCTACTTTTGATTAATTCATTCAAACTTTGACAAATTCCTTGACATCCCGCGTTATTCAGTAAATTCCATTTTTATGACTTTATTCCGCGATCCCGTCCGTGTTTTCCCCATCGTGGAAATTATAGGGCCCTACAGAATTGTAGTATAATGTGCCATTTACTTTACTGCCCAAAAGGGGCTCTCAAGACTCCCTGCAGGTGGGGAAAAAAAAAAAAAAAAATCATCGTTCACCATTTATGTAGGTGAGTCAACATGCTCTATGCAATCATAATGCATTCTGGGAGATGATAGATTCAGACAGTAAGTGAGGTAATTCTGCATGATTAGATGGTGATTGCCTTGTAATTTTCAGCACAACAGCTTTGTTGCCAATAGCAGCGTTGTTGCAGCGAAAGTTGGTGAGTTACATATTTCACCATGCATATTTTGTGTATGGCCATTTCTTTTTACTTTTTTTTACTTTTACTTTTTTACTTTCATTTCTTTTTTTCTTTTTACTCAGATAAAAGGTTTGCATTTTCAATTCAAAGCTTTGGTTTTATATGAATCATAATTATAGAATAAAATGTATAATTAGCCTTAATGCTTCGTAAAAGAAATTCATTAGAAAAAAAATCATTTTGGTTAACTTTCCTCAACCACTTTTCATTCACAACCTGAGTGGAATATTATTCTAGTAATATATTAATATCATTTTTTACAATATTATAACATTAGAATGCACTGCTCACATAACGCACCACTGCACCGGAAAGAGACGCCAAAAACTGTCTACATTCACTTAAAATTCCCTTAGTCGGAAGGCTATACGTGATTGGAATTTAATGTGGGTAATAATCTTGATTTATTTCTAATATCAGATAAAGCATGACCAGGCAATTAAGTAATTATAGTTTCAGACCTAACTATAGAACATGTTATTATTGCATTTCCATCCACGTACCTTGTCTAGCAGTGTATTCGTTGTCTTCAATCAGTCTAGCCAGGCCAAAGTCGGCGATTTTGCAGACCAGATTGTCTCCCACAAGGATGTTAGCAGCCCTCAGGTCTCTGTGGATGTAGTTCATCCTCTCGATGAAGGCCATGCCATCTGCAATCTAGATAAGATGACAGGAAATCAAGTCTTCAGAAACTCCTATAAAAGCCAACTTGTCATATCCAGTCACGGAAGTCCTATATTAGGGGGTGTTGAAACGCTGGGTTTAGATGAGGTGGCACATGATGGAAGCTTCAGTGCTTGAAAAGCTGGTTTAACCAACGTTCATATAGCAGCTTATGGGCAAAATCGACAAAGCAACCAAACAGGTTGCTAAACACAAGCTTGAAAGAAGAAGAGGAAGAAAATTCTTAAGGGAATTTAACAATCTCAGACTGTAAAACTGTCCAAAAGGCTTTCATAAGCATTGTCTCACAAGCTGAGATTTGAGAGGGGGATTGAAGCTTCAGCCAAGCAATGCGGCAGCGATGGGTGCCCAGGGAGGAGAGAGAGAGAGAGAGAGAGAGAGAGAGAGAGAGCGTGCTCGCAGCAGGAAAGAGGAACGTGAGAGAGCAACAGCAAGCTTTTTAAGCGAACAGAGCAGAATTGAGTAGACACATTAAAGTGAAGTGGCCCCATAGGAGTGGCGGTTAAGTGCTCCAGGCATTAGGCGGGAAATGAGGATCATAGTGCCTGGGAGAGACACACAGGCAGCAGGATGTCATATCAGATATTAAATAAATATGACAGCCAGATGGAGGCTGAAACGGAAACCCTGCCGCTCTGGGAGATGCCACTCGTCCAGGTTCACTGTGACATGCTTCTGCTAATGATTGGGCAGCTGTGTGTTACTACAAGTGGAAATGGAAAGCAAAGCTGGCTGGTTAACAGTGGACCGTGGCTGGGGTTTTCTCTCACCTGGGCAGCCATGTCTACCAGCTGAGGCAGCTTGAGGTACTTGCCATCACCCTCCTTCAAGAAGTCCAGCAAACTCCCTAAAAGACAGAGGCAGAAAGTAAAGCAGTTTTTAACATTTTTAAATTTTAAACATCTGAAAATGTGAAGTTAAAAACAGCTCAAAAACAGGATATGAACCACACTAATTGAACTATATGATGATGTATCCTTCAGAAATCACTCTAATATGCTGATTTATCATCAGTTTTAGAAACAGTTGTGCTGCTTTTGCTACATTACTGTTCAAAGTTTGGGATCAGTACATTTTCTTTTTCTTTTTTTGTTTGAAGGAAATTAATACTTTTATGCAGCAAGAATCTGTTAAATTGATAAAAAGTGATAGTAAAGACTTGTAAAGACTGTTAGAAAAGATTTCCATTTTGAATAAATGCTGTTCTTTTTACCATTTTATTCATCAAAAAATTCTAAAAAAAAAAATTAAGCAGCACAACTGTTCCCAACATTAATAATAAAACAAATAATGGCTGATGAAAATTTAGCTTTGCATCACAGAAATATAATATATTTGAAAGTACATTAAAATAATATTGCTTTTTTCTGTATTTTTCAATAGCTGGAACTTTCTTTAAAAAACATTAAAATCTTACTAATCCCAAACTTTTAAATGACAGTGTATATATGATGATATGTAATAATATTGGAGCAATCTAATTATAATATAAAAAATAACTAAATAAAATACACACACATACACACACACACACACACACACACATATACATATACATATACATATACATATATATATATATATATATATATATATACATTTTAGAAATTCTAAAATAATTCCATGTTTTTACAACTTAAACACATTTTATAATTTAATTTGGGGATTGGTGTTTACATATTTTGTTGTGACAAAAGCACAATAAAAATATAAAACAATTACCAAAACAAACAAACAATATATTATTGATGCATATGGGTCAAGATGCTGTTGGATTGTCTGAACTGTCTGCAGCGTACAAATAAAAATACAGGAATAAGAAACAAGAATGCAAGTTACCTTTGCCCATGTACTCAGTTACAATATAAATGGGCTCCTCGGACACAACAGCATATAGCGGCACCAGCTTGTCATGCCGAAGCTTCTTCATGATCTGGGCCTCCTGCAGGAAGGCTTCAGGAGACATGGTGCCTGGCTTCAGAGTCTTTATAGCTACTTTAGTCGTGCCATTCCATGTACCTAGAGGAAAAAAAAAAAAGTAAGAATAAAAAAAGTGCAAAGGAAAGCACTGACAGTTTTTCCACAAATGAGAATTCGAAAACCGCTGTCTTCAGCCTTTAGGCTTTCCTTATCTTCAGAAACATTTGTTGAAATGGGAGTGAATGTTCCGACAATTCACAGACTCAAAAATTTCCACCAGCTACGCCAAAAACACTATGCGCAATCTGGGTAGTAATTCAGAAGAATCAGATCTGAAGTGTTAATTCTCAAATGTGACAGTAAAACGTACATGTGAACAAAAGCAAAATATAAAAACAGCCTAAATAATTCTAAACATACATATAAAAAAGTAAATAAGCTTTGTGGATTATTGTGGCACTATAATCAGCTGTTTGGACATTCATTCTGATCGCACCCATTCACTAAGCAAGTGATGTAATGCTAAATTTCTCCAAACCTGTTTTGAGGAAGAAACAAACTAAATTTTGAATGGCCTCAAGGAGAGTGAATTTTCAGCAAACTGTATTTTTTTGGATGAACTATCCCTTTAAGAAATCTTACAAAACAGGTGAAGATGTTACTTTGCCAGTCCTGGACAGATGGTTTTGAGAAAACCGTTTTAACGGCAATGACACAGATTGCCAGCTGATGACAAAACAGTTATGTGTAATCTATTATGCGTGTTGAAACAAACATACACACACAAATGGAATTCCCTACATTGTTTTCTATAATGTGGCATGCTGAAGCTTGCAGCGTGACAAGCTTTAAGAACAGCGACGAAAGACAATGGATCCCAATAAACCACTTCACAGCTCAGAGTATTGTGCTGCATTTGTGAAAGCAACAGATGTAAATGAAATTCACAGTAGAGGAGAGTGGGTTAAGATGTGTCAGTGGGCATCTTAATTTAGCCGTTTTTGTGCATAATTTTAAAATATCAACTGAAGAAACATTTAACAAAATGTTAGTTTGTGGGGTAAAGTGTGCCAGGTGCTTCAGAGAATGAGTTTGAGTGCATTGTATGCGCATTTGTCTTACCCATCCAGACCTCTCCGAAGCAGCCCTGACCCAGTTTGAGCTCCAGACGCAGTGACTCTCGTGGGATTTCCCAAGCATCTTTAGCCAGACCCTGAGTCTGGGGCTTCACCGTCGGACACACTGTGGTCAGTCTGTAGCACAGCCCATCTGCATGCTCTACACAAACACACACACACACAAACATAAGAGTGACATCAGGGTCAGAAACGCTATGAGAATAGGACTGCTTTTCCCTGAAGATGTCAGGTATATTATGCCTGTAACACCCATTTGCAGACAACAGACACTCCCTTTAATACAAAACAACTGGATCTCAATCCCTAGATCAGTACATAATGCACTGTAACTGTAACTCAAACATCATTTAGAAAACAAATAGTAAGAGAAGTGTTGATTAAAATGATATATGTAGAATAGGTGTGACATTTTCACAAATTTTATAAAACAGGGGAGACCAAAAGAACAAGTCTACAAAATGACCTGGGTGAGGGTAAAAGTCATTAATTAATCCATTATCCAGCCATAAAGCACATTAATCACTGTCTTTCAACTAAACGATTGAAATCTTTACGAAGCGGGTCTCACAGTGAGAGCCAGACAAGGACGGATGGCCTTTCATTAAGCCTTGACATTCTTCAGATAAAATGAATCTGAACAGCAAATGTGTTACTTTCAATGGCCCTCGGGTTTGGGACAGGTTGCACGAAACCCCTCACAGAACAATTAAATCCACTTATTAGTGGGAATGTAAGTGAAAGTGACAGTAAAGACATTTCTAATAGGGCTTGGTTTAAAAAAAGAAATTTGGGAAAAAAAAAAAAACTGAAAAAAAAAGAATTGAAAAACTCGATTTTAATTTTTACGAAACTATATAAATTCTTAAATCCTAAAAATGGAATAGTCTGGCCTGTTTTCAGTTAATGAATCGCAATAAGCTTTGTGCTTTGTTACTTTAATATGAAGCAAAGTGTCAGATTTCAAATTTTTTCCATTTTATTACAGTATTCAAACAATAAATGCTGTTTTTTGGTGTTTAATGTGGAGTGACAGATCACTGTAGTGCCTGAAAGTATGTAAAAAGATCATGTCCAAAAAAAAAAGTAAAAAACTCATATACTGTCTTATGCAAGCACTCTGATGCAATGTATCACATATGTATCATATATTCATAATTTTCTTTACTGTTTTTCAATATTTAATTTGATTAAACGTCAAGTTCTTATGACAACCACCATTTAAATGTCTATATTTCACCATTTAAATGTTTAAATTTCAAAAAACAAATTGGAGTAGAAATATAGTATTGTAATTGTAAAGTTAGTATTGTAACTTTATTATTATAAAAACTTAATTCAGTGTAACTTAAGTGTTTGTATACAAATCAGTTCATTTTAACCTTCAACTGACTCTCATGTATATTTTACAGCATCAGTTTAGAGATTTTCTTTTCCTTGAGAAAATTTGCTGTTCTGTACCTGATATATATCCAAAATAATCAATTTAGAATCAAATCGGAATCTATTCGAATTGCAATCTTGTGAATCAAAATTGATTCAAATGAAACGTGTTAAAACCCAGCCCTAATTTCCAATTTCACAAATGATTTCTATCACAAACTTTCTTTTTTGAACTTTCTATTTCACCAAAGAACCTGAAAAAAAAAAAAAAAAGCCATACCATAGGTTTAACAAAAATATTAAGCAGCACAACTGTTTTCAATATTGATAACTTATTGACCCTAAACTTTGAATGAAAAAGCAGCTAGTTGAAGTCAGTCAGATGCTTTTCTTTGGAGTGTTCACAACAAAGAATGTTTTTATGTTCAGAAACAACTGGATGGCGTGCAACAGATCTTAAGAGCGAAATGTGTTTTTAAAATCAAGCGTATTTTTAAAACTACAAAAACAGCGCTGGGCTTTGTGGAGGCCAGTCAAGCTGTTCCACATTAAACCAAATAAACCATTTCTATATGGATCTCTCTTTATACATGGTGAATTGTTAAGCTGGAACAGAATAGGTACACTTCTAATGTTTGTCTAAGGAGATTGTTTGGCTGTATGATTGATTTTATGGACCTGCTAGCAATGAGCATAGCTGAAAAGCCAAAACCTTTGATTATAAGGGTATCTGCATATTTTTTGCCATGTAGTTTATATCAAGTAATCCTGCCTTGAGAGTTCAACCGCTGAGGTAAACATAACATTGGGTTGACGGCTTGACCAAAACCACAATTAGAAGAATCTGATGGTTTTCCTTTGAGGGGACTGACGTCAGCTACAACAACAGAGCTGTGGCAGGACGCTCACGTAACGTCTCATAAGATCAAAGAGGTGTCGATGTCAAAAGCCCTTTCAGACATTCTCCTGTGGAAACTAGGCCAAGACTAACTGACAGTCTGAGTGAACAGGGACACGTTTCTCACAGCAGATGTCGGGCACCTGTTAGCGCTAGTCACAGTGAGACCCCTAAGCTTCAAATCACCACCCTGCCATCTCCAATTGACTGAGATTCAGGGCCTCTGTCCATTTGAAAGAAGATACAAAAAAAACAATTTTGTTTGAACTGAATGTGCTAACCTGTGTAATGCTTCACCAGTTTCTGTAGAGTGTCAAACTGAGCTCTTGTGGTGATGTAATAGCCTCCGTTGTCAAGCTTTCGGATTTTGTAGTGTTTCACATTGTCTCCCTTCATCTCATCCCAGTCCCGTATTGAGAGAGAGTAAGCCCCTGCCAGGAGGAAAGGGAGGAATGGATTTAAAACATTTCTGCTTTGGTTTGTTTTTGTGTACAAGTGCTGTACACGTCTTAAGACGGATATTGATTCACTTACCTTTAGTGGTCTCACTTTCTCTGACCAAAAAAGTGCCCCGCTGGTTTCCAGGAACCAGTAGCAGTCGCTCAGCATCTTTACGACCCATTTTGCCAAAGTACCATCTGTGAGATAAAAATAAATGAAAATAACCACTTGCCCAGCCATGTTAAAGCTGAGTTTGTGGAGCATATAAAAAGCAGTCTGATGAAAACTCAACTAGTAAAAAAAAAAAAAAGCAGCAAAAAATTACAGATATAAACTGTGAGAAATATACAGTAATACAAATGAATAAACTTGCTGGGAAATAAAAAGCAATTGTGAGAAAAAAGCAGAATCTGAACTCTGAGTTTTTATTTCATTATTTTGACTTTGTTACTAACAATTGTGAGTTTATATCTTGCAATTCTGATTTTATAACCCGCAACTGCAAATTTATATTTCGCTATTATGACTTCATTTCTCAGAACTGCAAGATATAAACTCATAATTCTGACAATTACTCGCAATTGCAAGTTTGGATCTTATAATTCTGAGGAAAAAAAAAAAAAAAAAGTCAAGCAAGCATTTTATCACTTGTAAACTCAATCACAATGTAATTATGAGAAAAAGACGCAATTTACTTTCTTTTATTCAGTGGTGGAAACTAGTTTAGTGCCCAGATAATTGAGAAAGAATAAATAAATAATTAAATTAATAAATAAAACTACTAAAAAAATAAAAAATAAAACAATATTATACACATATATATATATATATAAATATATTTATATATTATAAATATATATTTTTTAATTTTTTTTTTAATAATTTAAACTACAACTCAAAACTGGATACTGTTATTTTCCAGGATTCTTTAATGAAAAGTTAGCCCAACAGATAAGAGTTTTATCACTGGTAAACTCACAGTTGTAAACTCACAACTGCGATGAAAGAATAAGAATTGTGAGATAAAAAAAAACACAGTCAAGATTGATATTTATTCATGTTCATTAATTTGAATTCATATGAACCAATAAACACATCTTCGGTTCAACATTGTGTGTGAAAAAAGCCACACAAAGACTTTTACAAATACATCAGAAATGATTAACTGAAAAGACCATTTGAATAGTTTTCACAGAAATTAATTGAACTTAAACCAGAGAATATATTTACAAAAACCTTTCATGAACAAATATGATGATGAAATATTGGCTACATTTAAACGACATTTTGAAAAGCCAAAAACTGACTTGAAATTGTAAAAGTATCACTGGTTAAAACTGGAGGGAGTAATACTGAAAAAGAGACAGACAAAGTTTGTATCTGAAAAAGAGAGAGTCTTTTGTCTTGCAGTCACGCGTTTGTTGGTGTGTTTGTCAGCACCAGCGCTCCGGGCGTACGTGTGACCGACCATCACGCTCTCTTAATTACGGTGTGAAGGGATGAGATGATTGGATAAGCACAGGAGGAGAGGAGTTACTTACTCTTCCGCTTGGATGGAGTCTGCAGGGGCCACGTAATTGCTGGGAATGTAGCCCTTCTGCCCCGTGTTGATGGAACGAGCCTCCCACCAGTCTCCCTCTCTGTGGGCCGAAACACAAGATACAACCGAGTTATCAGCTTCACGTCCTTCACCGCAAACCAAAAACAATTTATTGACAAGCGTTTGCAGGCCGTGTTATCAACAAAGTAAAAATGCAGGGAAGTGAAGGAATTTGAGGTGTATGATTAAAACGCCAGGGTCATTAGATTGGGAAAAATTTGAGCTGTGAGCATTTACTGAAAGCTAAACCTGGCTGGTGGATGAACAGATGGCCCATTATGGAAACGCATTAACCCAGACAGATTTCGCCCTCGATGAACTTGGAATACAATGATGGATTAAAAAGGAAATAAATAAATCTCAGCCAAAATGTATTTCTTGTAGACATGCATACATACACAAACATACATATACTAAATACTTAAAATATGTCGGATGATAAGAGTGTATGAGCAAAAACTAAGCAACTCACGTGTTGTTGATGATCTGAAATCTATCGCCTTTCTTGAAGGAGAGGTCATCTGATGTCCTGGCTTCATAATCATATAAGGCCACGAAGAAAGTTACACCGCCTGCAAGAAAAATCAATTGGGGTTGTGTAAAGACGCAAATCACAGGCTCAGGCAAGCAATACGATAACAGTACGCTAATAGCTAGTTAGCTGTTCCCAAGTAACTTAATTTTTCATTCGAAATTGCAGCATCAGATGCTATTTCAGCCACATAATAGAGTTTGGTTAAGCAGTTATAGACATGCTGAATGACGTGTGCATTGATTTTTGTTCCTGGCTCGGTCGTCTCTGTAGTCAGTTATCATTAGCCGGCTCGCTCTTTGTCTTCACTACATCAACAATGGGATTTTCACCAGCATGGTTTACGGATGGCCCAGTTTGACACAAAGTAGGCAGAGCTGAGATGGTTTTGAGTGGGAGGCAGGACAAAAGGAGTGGGTTGGATTAAACCTAAGCAGGCCCCCGAGACCAGATTATCCATTAGTGAAGAACAGAGGGCCGACCCGCTGATTACATCCGCTATGCCACACACAGACAGGCACACACTGATCTGCCAAGTCAAGAAGCCTAACGGGTATGACGTGTGCATGGGCGCTGCTGTTTCTTCTGTTTGGCTTTTCAATTGGATCAGGTTTGAACCTGCTGGCAAAGTGCTGACGATGAGTAATTAGGGTTGTTACAATTGCAAAACTGCAGTAGTTGATACCATTACCAATAACATTTTCTACATCTACAGCTGAAGTCAAAAGTATACACCTTGCAGAATCTGCAAAATGTTAATTGTTTTACTAAAATAAGAGGGATCATACAAAATGCGTGTTATTTTTTATTTAGTACTGACCTGAATACTGTATTTCACATAAAAGATGTTTGCATACTGTATAGTCCATAAGAGAAAATAATAGTTACATTTATAAAAATGACCCAGTTCAAGTTTACATACACTTCATTCTTAATGCTGCGTTGTTACCTGAACGATCCACCGCTGTTGTTTGTTTAGTGATAGTTATTCTTGAGTCCCTTGTTTGTCCTGAACAGTTAAACTGCTCGCTGTTCTTCAGAAAAGTCCTTCAGGTCTTTTTTTGTGTTTTGTGTTTTCCACATTTTTGTGTATTTGAACCCTTTCCAACAATGACTGTATGATTTTAAGAACCATCTTTTCACACTGAGGACAACTGAGGGACTCATATGCAACTATTACAGAAGGATCAAACGCTCACTGATGCTCCAGAAGGAAAAATGATGCGTGAAAACTTTTTGAATTTGAAGATCAGGGTAAATTACAGGGTAACTTATTTTGTCTTCTGGGGAACATGTAAGTACCTTCTGTAGCTTCTGAAGGGCAGTACTAAATGAAAAAAAAAATATATAATATTTAGGCAAAATAAGAAAAATGCACACAAAAATTTGTTCAAAAGTTTATTTAATGCATCGTTTTTCCTTCTGGAGCATCAGTGAGCGTTTTAACCTTCCGTCATAGTTGCATACGAGTCCCTCAGTTGTCCTCAGTGTGAAAAGATGGATCTCAAAATCATACAGTCACTGTTGGAAAGGATTTAAATACATAAAAATGACAAACCAAAGACTCTGGACCTGAACCAAGGACTTTAACTGTGAGCAGTTTAACTGTTCAGGACAAACAATGGGCTCATGATTTATGAACAACTATCACAAAACAAAACACAGCTGTGGATAATTCAGGAACCAACACAGTATTAGGAATCAAGTGTATGTAAACTTTTGAACAGGGCATTCAGGTATTTCTCAATTAAGTAAACATTATTACATTATGCAAACTAATAAGGTCAACAGCCAGTAATAAAGACCAAAGAAATAACAGGAACAAGCAGCTTTCTCATTCATTTTGTCAAACTTTTTGATCAATATCAAGTTAATAGATAAAATGAGAGCCATAATAAACTAGGTTGTATGTAAAAAGACTAGATCTGATATTTTGACACATTATATTCATATACTGCTAAGACAGGTATCTTAACCAAGTAGTCAACACTCACACACTGGTTAAAGGGATAGTTCATCTAAAAATGATAATTACCCCATTACTTAGTCACCCTCAAGCTATCCAAGGTGCTCTTCTAAGCTTTAGAATGGCAGTGAATGGGGTGTAAGAGAAAGTTGGATGGATGAAGTCCAATAAAAGTGCAAAAGTGACGTCCTACAGCATCCGCTGTATCGCCGTTTTCTCATGAATGCACCTGACGATTAGCAGTAGCTAGAGAGTACAATCTATAAAGTTTTAGATATATAATATAACACATCAATATATACGCATCAATTAACTTCAGAAGGCCTTAATTAAGCCATGTGGAGTACTTTTTATGATGGATTTATGCACTTTTATTTGACTTCATCCATCCAACTTTATCTTAAACCCCATTCACTGCCATTATAAAGCTTTGAAGCGTCAGGACATTTTTTTATTATAACTCTGATTGTATTCATTTGAATAAACAGACATAAACACCTAGGTTGGCTTGAGGGTGAGTAAATCACAGGCTAATTTTCATTTTTGAGTGAACTATCCCTTTAACTGCCAGGTTTGAGGTACTGAGCTCAGAATACTTGATTTTACATGTACTGTAGAAAAACTGGTTGCATTTTTACTATTGACATTTGACACTGATGGATTATAACACTGTTATGTAAACATGACTTCAAAAATGCCAGAAAGAATAGCTTTTATGTAGGTGTGCTAGGTACACCAAGTACCTGTCTTCAGCCCGCTTACTGACATTGACAAGACCTTAAAAAACACTCCAGATTTTCCCTAGAGACAATTTCCATCAGACCACTCTGGATTTAGCATTTACGCATAAGCTATCAGATCAAATGTTGCCTGAAAAGCAGATTCGTCAACGGCACTTGCCCTGTGACAAGACATGATGTGATAATTACACTATTTATAACCCGCCTGAATAAAAACTGTGCCGTTCACAGAGTACACACAAAGATCTAATTATTTGCCTTTTCTGCTGTAGACACATATCGCATTTATACCCAGACTCTTGGAGTTAGGAAGAGACAGACTTGGTATCAAGAGATCTCTTCACAGCACTGCCTGAAGCAGAACAGAGAAACTACCACTGAACAAAAAGGAATAAATCACATTAGTTCCCCTCGCATATATTTAGGCCTACTACAACTGCAGTTTGTAATTCTGATTTAATGAAACATACTGGATATACTGTTTTAGTGTTCTCATTTACATAACATCTGGCTTCCCACAACTCTATCTTTCCATAAAAGTGCTTGCATACGCAAACAAAACAGCAACACAACCTTTATCCTCATGATGACCCTGAACTATAGATGCCATATTTAATTTGACATGAACAAAAATAGGGCTGTGAGGGGATAAATATCAGATAAGACCCCTTTTCCTTGGCTGGGATCGTGTAGAGCCCTTTGAAGCTGCACTGAAACTGCAATTTGGATGTTCAACCGTTGAACGTTGGCTCCCATTGAAGTCCAATGTACGGAGAAAAATTCTGGAATGTTCTCCTTTTCAACTAAAGAAAGAAAGACCTGAACATCTTGGAGGACATGGGTGTGAGTAAAGAAATTTTCATTTTGGAAGTGAACTAATCCTTTAACTTTCACATATTTTGTTTAGAGCTCTAGGAATGGAATGGAGAAATGTCAAGATCCATGAGGCCAGATCTGGTATCAGATATCTGATATGGTTTCTTAGGAATTTTTGTTTCCTTAGACAAAGCTACTTCACAGAGGTAAGGCAGAACTCTTATCGCTCGCCCACTCACCTGTGACGGCACCAGGGAAGGGGTTGCTCACAGCAACAGTGGAGAAGGAAGAGGAGGCGGCTCCACCGAAGGGTGTGATGACAGAGGAGGAGCCACCAAATGGAGTGAGCCCAGTTGTGCGGCTGTTGTAGTTGTTGGTGGGGCCCTTCAGGGCAGGTGACTGGCCCATCTGAGTGGGATCTGGTCCGTAGAGACCCATGTGTGATCCGGGGGTGGGATTGTTGGGATCTGGTCGGTACTTCTGTGTAGGACCCTTGTCCTCTTTACTCTTGACACAGCCCATAGTCAAGCCTGTGGAGAGATGAGTTAATATTTACCAACTCTCATGGCGTTTTTGCAAAAGGAATGCAATCTTAATTTGTCATAGCCATTGCAAATGTTTATTGCTACAATCTAAATGACGTAAAACTTATCAGTCAGTGCACACAATGGACAGTGATGACGCATTTCCACATTGTTAACATCATCAAGAAACATTTCATAATATTATCAAGTGCTGGAAGGAATTACTATTTACATTCTTTGTTAAACTGTGATACTTTAAAGATTCTATAATAAATAGGAAGTACAAAGGAATGCCATTTATTTGAAATAGAGCTGCAACTACTAATTCGATAAATTAACAACTAATTTAACTAGTGCGCATCTGCGTGTTGTGCATGCATGGAAAACATTTACAGTTCACGTCACTTTACAGTAGTGAAGACAAAAACCATTCAGCATATAGCAGAGGAGCTTTCCTCTGCACATACACTATCAGTCAAAAGTTTTTGAACAGTAAGATGTTTTTTATGTTTTTTTAAAGTCTCTTCTGCTCACCAAGCCTGCATTTATTTGATGCACAGTACAGCAAAAACAGTAACATTTTCAAATATTTTTTATATTTAAAGTAACTTTTGTTTAAATGTAATTCCTGTAATCAAGTCAAAATTTTCAGCATCATTACTCCAGTCTTCAGTGTCACATGATCCTTTGAAAATCATTCTAATATGCTAATTTGCTCTTCAAGAAACATTTATTATTATTATTATTATTATTATTATTATTATTGTCAGTATTTAAAATGGTCAAGTACATTTTTTTCAGGATTCTTTGATGAATAGAAAGATCCAAAGATCAGCATTTATCTGAAATTAAAAGCTTTTGTAACATTATACACTATACCATAAAAAAACTTGGAGTCAGTATAATTTTTTCAATTAATTTATAGAAATTAATACTTTTATTTAGCAAGGATGCTTTAAATTGATCAAAATTGATAGTAAAAAAACATTTATAATGTTTCAAAATATTTATATTTTAGATAAATACTGTTCTTCTGAACTTTCTATTAGCTTTAAAATATAAAATAGAAAAATAGCTTTTTTAATTAATAAAAATGTTTAAATTTTTTAGCTGTACTTTGAATAAAAAAATGCAGTCTTGGTGAGCAAAAGAGGCTCTTACAAATCTTACTGTTCAAAAACTTTTGACTGGTAGTGTAACTTGCTTTCACATTTATATCTTTATCTGTAAATGACATTAAGTCACGACTCACACTATTACGTCTATTTTGTTTACAGGCTAATCATGAAAGCTAGTGGGTCTCCATAACTTTAGTCTTCACAGACTCATTCAGACAAAAAAAATAAAACACTAACTGCCCCGAACAGCTGTGTGCATTTAAAATAAACAGTAAAATGCCCGACTCTGAAATATTTCTGTTGTAATCAACCTCTCTACATTTTATATTCTTCAATATATTCTTATATTCTTCTTCTTTTTTTTTGCATACAGCAGGGTAAAGTCATACTATCATATACCATACCATACCATAACCCCAAGTATGAGCAATAAAAAGCTTGGACAACTTTTAAGGCGGCAGCTGCAAAATCTCACAGTTGTTTGCTTGTTCTTCACATTTTAATTAACATTACACAAAAATGGGCATAAAAATGTAAAACAAGGAATGTGTTTTTACAATGGAGGAAACCTCAAATCAGACCTCGGCACAAGCATCTGCTTCCTGTTACTAGCCAAATCAAAAGTGGTTTCAACAGATTTGCCGTCATTCCACAGCAATGCACATGTCAGAGTTAATCACACGGGCGTCTTGTGAGCAGCGCTGGGACACCGATCCACATCCCTAACTGCCCACACAGAAGTGTCAGGACGTGTTGACTGCTCCGTGTGGTCAATGTGATAGGAGGGCTTTACCCTCACAGGCAGAGCTCGAGAGAGATGACAGTATAATCTCCAGACGCCCCGTCCCTGCTTGTGTTTCTGCCAGGCCTCTTTGTCTGGGCTGCACTCGGCACGACGCAGGCACACATGTGCAGGGCAATGAGGAATGCGAGTGTGGCCTTGAAGGAACAGGTGGCCCTGAGAGGACAGTTACAAGACACAGCAGGGCCACCGCACAAGGAACACAGATAGCTGGGAGAAACAGACGATGACAGACAACAAGATATAAAGTGCAACAATCGGGTTTGAATGTAAAAATCACATTCATTTCCTCCATAGGGGAATTTTTAATTTTGAATGACTACTTTGAAAAAGGCTCTACTGGGAGCTATGAGGCTGTTGATCAAAGGTATACGTGCTTGTTAATGCATCGCTTTTCCTTCTGAAGAATCAGTAAGCATTTGAACTTGTAATAGTTGCAAATGAGTCACTCAGTTGTCCTCATTGTGAAAATGGGGCTCTAAAATCATACAGTCATTGTTGGAAAGGGTTCAAATACACAAAAATGCTGAAAAGAATTTGTGGGATCTGAAGGATTTTTCTGCAGAACAGCAGGCAGTTTAACTGTTCAGGACAAACAAGGGACTCATGAACAACCATCACAAAACAAACAAACAAAAAAAAACAGCTGTGGATCAATCAGGTAACAACACAATATTAAGAATCAAGTGTATGTAAACTTTTGAACAGGGTCATTTTATAAAGTCAAGTATTATTTTTTTCTTGTGGACTATATGTAAACACCTTTAATGTTATATCTTATTCAGGTCAGTACTAAATAAAAAAATAACATGCGTTTTGTATGATCCTTCTTATTTTGGTAAAATAATTAACATTTTGCAGATTCTGCAAGGTGTATGTAAACTTTTGACTTTAACTGTACATGCATATATTTTAAAGATATTTGTGTGTCTATATTTATATTTACATATAATTTATATTAACATACAAGCCCTAAATGTAATTCCACAAATTTACACTTTTCATTCATTTTCATATTTCATCTTAATCACGACAGCCATAATAATTTAATTTGTGCAAGATCAACTTGAATTTGTGGGGAATTTTTGTTCATTGTGGTGCCATTTTTGCCTCAGGCCCCCGTTAATTTTTGCTTATAACACTTAATCAAAAACATTTTAAAAATCCATATGGCAAAAATACTTCAACCAAACTACTATGGGAAAACAATTCAAGCAAAACGAAGCACGTTAGAGTGGTTGAGCTTGAGTGTTTAGCTTGAAGTGGGCCAAACGTGTCCTGACACGTGAGCTGTATCCGCCCCCTTGACCCTGTGAGGAAACGGCTAGAAAGGTGTCACCTCCTCAGGACAGGATAAGCCAATGACGGGTGCTTGTAAACATGCCAGTATGGGCTTTAATCAATCCCAGCTCTGAGAAGCGGTGGACGGGAAGTAACTAGAGAAAGATCTGACCTCTGATGAAGTCATATAAGGCTCAGCACTACATCATCTGCTTCTAATACCCATAATGTAATTTCAAAGACCAGGCCTGAGGGGACTGCGGCATCCTTTCAATGAGGAGAACATTTATTTGTTCTCCTGACAAAGGAGCTTCGATCAATTCAACCTTGACCTCTGCTATCTTTAAGCCTAAGAATCGTTTGCATCCAATCTACACTGAGAGCAAGCTACATGATGCCAGTAAAACTACACTGCTCCCATTATAAACATAGTGACGTCACACGCCTGCAGTGGACTCAGATTTGTTGAGCGTGACGGGAGCAATTTAGTTTTGTAGTATCACTCCGTGCCATTTGCTCTTGATGTGGACACAGTGTAAAATAACAATGTTGTTGGATTCAGACTAAAAATGGAGAACCAAGCATGTGGCCTCTGAGCACAATCTAAGCTTTGTGAGAAAGCTGCTTAGTGCACAGTGTGTGACAAGCACACAGAACTGATGGAGTAGCTGAGAGCGGGGTTGTCATGAGATCAAAACTTCAGTAGCCAATACCAGCAAAATTTCAATTCCCGACCTCATCTTCGTTACCACTCCTATATGAAAAAAGCCTAATACAAAGATCTGATATTTTGACATATATCCAAATTTTATCCCACCAGCTTACAATTACATAAGATTTTCCATCGACAGCCCTTTGTACTACCAATACTGCAGAAACACTGGCATCACTGCTTTTTTAAAACATAGCAGTGCTGGGAGGTATGACCAAAAATCCGCATTATGCAAACTTCATGTCACAGTATTTTTCCTTTTCATGACTGCACTTTTATATAGGTTTAGAGTGCATTATTTTTTTAACTATTATCTCTATCAAGATTACAGGCTCATGTGATGTTGCTGTGCTATGTGGTTATGAAAACGTATCGTTTGCACGCATTTTTTAAGCATTGTGGTTTAAAAACAAGTGATTTTAAACTTGAAACGCAATCAGCAACACATAAGAACAAGGCGGTGTTCACAAAGCACGGGAGTATTAAGTTATTTTTACTGTTTTATAGTTTTGAATGGTTAAATACACACACTTGTGTGTGTCCCGTTTTTGCAAGTATCCTTGTAAACGCAGCAATTTATATCTTAAGTGAAAGCAACCAGCTGAGAAAGAAAACACGTGTAACAGTATATTGGATCCGGGCAGCTCTTAAAGTGACAACAGACTAATATTCCTGATGCCTGTTATTCATGTTCATCAAAAAACAAAAAAGAAAAAAAATAATAATAATCTCTCACTGCTCTTGACTAAATCACTTTTGTAACTTTAATAAGAAGAAATATATATTTAATTTACACAGTGAAAAATATGCAGTGTTTTTACACATTTGATTACTTATGTTGCATTACTTATTTATTTGTTCTATTGCAGTTTTTTGTCCTGTTGCTTGTAATTAGTTTTTTAATATTTAACCACTGACTTTTTACTTGTCTTCAGTGAGCTTGTATGTGTTTTTTTTAGGCTAGCATTTGTTTTTATGATATTGACACTTGATTATGAAGTGATTATAAATTATGAAGTTTCTATGGTATCAAAAAATGAGAAAACCTATTTATCATTTATCAAAAATACCTTATTTAAAGTGAGACACTGCAGGTAAATACGGTAAAAAAAAAAAAAATTGATTTTTTGTATTACAAGTTTTCTAAAATATTAGGTTTAAAGGAGAACTCCACTTCCAGAACAATTTACAAATAATTTACTCACCCCCTTGTCATCCATGATGTTCATGTCTGTCTTTCTTCAGTCGTAAAGAAATTATATTTTAAGAAAATATTTCTGCATTCTTCTCCAATAATGGACTGATATGGTGCCCCAATTTTGAACTTCCAAAATGCAGTTTAAATGCAGCTTCAAACGATCCCAAATGTGACTGTAAACGATCCCAGCCGAGAAAGAAGGGTCTTATCTAGCGTAACAACCGGTTATTTTAAGAAAAATAATACAATTTATATACTTTTTAATTCCAAACACTTGTCTTGTCTTACTCTGCCTGGACTGTTTTTGTTCTGGTTCATGACAGTTAGGGTATGTCGAAAAACTCATGTTCACCCTCAACTTCAAAATCATCTTATATGGCGGTTTTAACTTTTTTGTTGAGGGTGTTTTTTTTTTTTTTTGCATGTTCACTTTGCAAAGACTGGGCCGGTACTTCTGCAGTGATGTAGGATGATTTTTAAATGATTTTTGAAGTTGAGGGAGAAGATACAGTCTGAGGTTTTCCACATACCCTAACTGTCTTGAGCCAGAATACACAGTTCAAGGACTGCAAGGCAAGATAAGCAATTGAGAATAAAAAGTATTTAAACTGTATTTTTTTTTTAATGTAAATAACTGATCGTTTCGCTAGGTAAGACCCTTCTTCCTTGGCTGGGATCGTTTACAACCGCATTTGGGATCGTTTGAGGCCACATTTAAACTGCATTTTGGAAGTTAAAAATTGGGATAAAAACCTTTAGGATATAGACAGGAATAAAAATGTAAAGTTTGGTGTGTGAAAGTCCTACTGAAGTGGAGATGTATGGCTCAGTGTAAGAGAAAAACTCATTTTGAGAAAACAGCCTTTAAAGGGGTCATCAGATGCCCGTTTTCCCCAAGTTGATATGGTTCTTTAGGGTTTTAATGAAAAGTCTCTAATATACTTTGATTAAAAATTCTCAACGGTTTTGTAAAACAACACCCTTTTTACCTCGCCAAAATCAGCTCTGCAAAAATCATCTCATTCTAAGGGGTTGTTCCTTTAAATGCAAATGAGCTCTGCTCACCCCGCCCCTCTCTTCTCTCTGTGGAAAGACGATCTTGTTTTTTTTTAGCCACTAAACTTCCTAACTACCACGTTATAAGGAAAGGCGATCACAAAGATTCATAAAAAAAACGCTTATACACACTTCTGCTGTAAGTGAAGCTGGATCATGAATGATTTGTGCGAACATAGACGGATGTTCAAACAACACGAAATGTTCAAACAACATGAAAAAGTGAACTTAGCATCCGATGACCCCTTTAAATATATGTATTGTAAATAACTGAAATCTATTTACACAAATAGATAAAGTGCTATAAAAGAAACACTTAACAGTGTCTTTTGGATGTTTTCTTTCCACTAGTCTGAAAAACCCATTTATGAAAAACCAAAAAGCCCCAAATATCAAATCTGACAGGTGCATGAAAAATCATTGTTTTTCCCTGCAGTGTCTCCCCTTAAAGCAAAAGTAACTATATGTTGAGATATATCGTCACTGTGAAATAAAATGACTCATACTGTGATATAAGATACCCAACCCAAATCTAGTCTATGGCTCACCTTTCCCCTTGTGTACTTCAAGAGATTATAATATAGTAAAGAGCACAGATCACCACCACAAGTACTTGTCTGGGGTAGGGTGGATCTGCTGTTAAGAAAGCTCTTTATTTGAAAAGTAGCATGAGTGACAGAGAGATTGACAAGAGAGCGTATGTCAGCAAAGGGCTGAAAGACAGAGGATTGGAAGAGAAAAGGCCGAGACAGAAAGTAGTTTGCAGATGTGAGGATTACTGGCAAACAATGGGAGGTCTGTGCCTATAGAGGATTGAAAGAGCATTAACAGTGTGTACACATCAGTGACAATGGGTCCTATTCAGGTGAACTCTGTACTGTACATCCATGTACATTTTCACACACATAGCTTGTTTTTACAGGTCAGAATATGTTACGAAAGTGGACAAGACATGAATGCATCTGCCTCGTCTTGTGATCCGATTGACCAAAATGCATTGTAATACCAAACATAAACATGGCTTTATCTTCTCATTGACCTTCACTCACTTCCTCTGTGTTCTCTGTCCGCAACACTAGCGCAGGATGCAAGCTTAGGTTTATTATGAGCTTTAAGGGTCATTTAGTGCTCTGTTTAGGCAAACCGCAGCGCAAAAGACTTGGCCCCAGTGTGAGGGTGTGTGGGGTTCCTCGTTTCAAATCCCCTGATCTGAGTCCTGAAGGTATTTAATCCTTCTAGTTGCACTGTCTAATCTTCTAGACTCGAGAACAGCTTGGCCCCTAATGGCGACAAAGACTCGGATCACACCAAGGTCACTGATGCATGTGGCCATCGCAAAATAACTTAGAAAAGAACGACGGCAGCACAAGGTGAAAAGATTTCCTGTGTCTTGTAAGATATCAGAAACACGACAAAGACCCATGGTCAAGCATGTCTACTTAGCTGCCCTACAGTTCTCAAATCCACACTCAAATCCAGATCTGATCCTTCAAGATGTGCACAACACAAAGCGCTAACAAGGGTTTATTGAGGGACACTTGGGTGTGTGAAATGTGTGTTTAAAAGATTCCCAATTTAAATGTAAGATTCACAATAACAGTAAATGTTTTGTGAAATGTTCAGTGAAGTTGAGAGGGAGAGAGAGAGAGAGAGAGAGAGAGAATTAAAGTAATGTTTTGTTTATTCTAACAACCCACATAAGGCTCTCTTCACCTCTGATAGGTTGAACCACAATGAGATCACTTTTTATAATGCTTTGCTGTCTGTGCCACTGAAAAGCAGGAGCGCTTCAGGGTTTATCCTTTATGGTTATCCATTACAAAGACCTTTTAAGTCAGTCAATGAGGTCAGGCAAAGGGTCATAAATCTAATTGGCCATGCCCAGTTGTTATGGGTCACACATCTGTTAGGCGGTGTAAATCAACCCAAACCGGTTAGCAGGTTGGCCACTTGAGCTCTAAGAACTGAACAGCTGAACAACCGAACAAGTGGCCAAGATATATTAAAGGAATATCAAATGACCCTCATTCATACTACAATATAAATAGCTTCGGAAACATGTGACTAAGCGATCTGATCGATAAACTACGACAGAACATAATGAACTCTACTAGGCTAACGGGAATTGAAATCAAACTGAATCAAATTCAGTTAGGTTGGATTACACATGGTTCCTGAAGCTTTCAGTCACCCAGCATCTGGGCCTGTCAGGGGTTATTTGTTTATGATTTAATACCATGTCAGCAACACAAGGTTTACAATATTTGAAGAATTTTGTCTTAAAAAGTAAAATAAAAAACCACCAAAAAAAAACAAAACAATATAAACTAAAACAAGAGAGGTGCGTTTTAAAGTTTGAGGCCAGTAATACGTTTTCTATCAATAATTATTAATACTTTTATTTAGCAAGGATGCATTAAATTAATTAAAAGTAGCAGTAAAGACATTTATAATGCTACAAAAGTTTTCTATTTGAAATAAATCCCGTTTCCGCCACTGAATAAAAAAAAATGTTAAAAAAGGTCATGGCAACTTATCGCACAATTCTGCCTTTTTTCTCAGAATTGCGTGATATAAACTCACAATTCTGAGAAATAAAGTTGCAATTGCATGATATAAACTTGCAATTGCAAGTTATAAAGTCAGTATTCCGATATATAAACTCGCAATTCTGAGAAGCAAAGTCAGAATTTTCTGATATAAACTCGCAATTCTGTGAACAGTCTTTTTTTCTTCCTCAGAACTGGACTTTATAACTTGCAATTGCGAGTTTATATCTCACAATTCTGAAAAAAAAAAAAAGAAAGTCAGAACTGCGAGATACAAAGTCGCAATTGCGAGAAAAAAAGTCAGAATTGCGAGTTTATATCTTATTTCTCGCAAATTTGAGTTTATATCCCACAAATGTGACCTTATAACTCACAATCATGCATTTATATCTCACAGTGCTGAGAAAAAAAAGATAAGCTGCGAGATATAAACTCGAAATTGTGAGAAAAAAAAAAAAGTCAGAATAGTAAGATAAAAAGCTGCAATTACCTTTTATATTCAGTTGCGGAAACAGGCTTCCATAGTTTTTTCAATGTTCAGCAATTCTAATAAATTAAATCAATTATTGGGACACTGAAAACTGGAGTAATGCTGAAAATTCAGCTTTGCTATCACAAGTTTTAAAATAAATTAAAACAGAAAACAGTTCTTTTAACTTGTAATAATATTTTACAATATTAAACGCAATCTTGATGAGCATCAGATACATATGTGACCCAGGACCATAAAACCAGTCATAAGGGTCAATTTTTCGAAATTGAGATGTATACATCACTTGAACGCTGGATAAACAAGCTTTCGATTGATGTATGGATTGTTGTGATAGGGCAATATTTGACCAAGATACAACTATTTGAATATCTGGAATCTGAGGGTGCAAAAAAATTAAAAATACTGAGAAAATCACCTTTAAAGTTGTCCAAATGAAGTTCTTAATAATGCATATTACAAATGCAAAATTAAGTTTTGATATATTTACAGTAGGAATTTTACAAAATATCTTCATGGAACATGATCTCTATATAATTTCCTAATGATTTTTGGCATAAAAGAAAAATTAATAATTTTGACCCACACAATGTATTTTTGGCTATTGCTACAAATATACCCCAGTGACTTAAGACTGGTTTTGTGCTCCAGGGTCACATATAACAAAAATAAGTAAGGAATAATTGATGATGGGTCATAGAAACATTAGAAAACAATGCACACCCGAGGTGGTGATGCAGTCATGATGCAAACTGGAGTGGCTGCTACACCTTGGGTGTGCATTATTTTCTAATAATTCAACAGACAGGAGTCAATTATTTTGCTTATACTACCGTTACCACACCTAAAGTCATTGCTCAGATATTGTGTTTCAAGATATTCGTCTGGTTTTTGCATACAGAAGTAATTTCTTACGCATTTCACCCAACCCCTCCACTGCCAAAATGTTGTAATTTTTGTCTTATATTTACTTTGTCAGTGTCATTGTGGGTTTTGTCTCTTTTAAAGTTTAAGACTATAAGGACCTTTGGTGAAGTGATATGGCCAGCCCTGTATTATAAATAAATTTACTGACTCCAAAGTTTAAAAGATTGCATACAAAAGCAAATTGGGACTATGGGACTAAAGTAATTTTCCTCCTTATCAGTGACGTCATGTAATGACATCCTCTCCATCTTCTGTAAATCATATTACACACCAATCATTTGACCCACATTCAAATCAAACAGTCAGTGATATGAACTCTCTAATTAGAAGACGTCTAATTATCCCCTCAGCGCTGATGAGAGCCTCAAAAAGCGCTCTGTTAGAAACATCAGCCCCGCTACTTCAATGATACATGAGTAGAGAGAGCAAGCTGACACGGCCACGGGTCCTCGCTCATGGCGGCTTTACATTGACATGGTTAGTGATGGTCAGACACATTTGCACACAGACCTGATTAAACAGTCAGAGCAACAGAATGCAACATGACATGAAACACAGGGCCTCATGCCAGCGCTAGTCAGATCAAATGGATTAAGGGCAGAAAATCAACAGCCCCGCAGAGATCCATGCGTTGTTTGAATGTATGCTTGCTTCAGTGTCTGCAGTGGTACGTGTCCCAGGTCTTGATCACTGTGTTAACAATGCAATATTAAAGCCCAGTCATTGCTTGAAGCATGAGTACTACTGAAGGTGATACCTTTTCCCATATAAACTATACAAAATACTTCATCCAAAAATGACAACTCGTATTCCTTATCTGTCCATCCTTTCTTATTTGTCTTAGCTCCACCCCTCTTAAGAGCATCTCTTCAAAGAATGATCAGCTGCGTTCAAGGGATCTACTCTTTAGTTGTTGAAGACTGGTTACTTAAGAAATTAATAACATATATTAATAGATGAAAATGCCTTGTTGAAATACAGTAAAACAAAAGTAAAACAAATTAAAATTGTGAGAGATGTGATAGGGCATATAACATAAATAGAGTATCTTTTGCTCATAGCTCCTCCAAAAGTTTCCTCACAGTGCAACTCCAGAATTGAGATGTCCTTCAAGATAGCTAACTACTTTGATATCTGGGTCAAGGGCTGGTGGACGGAGGAGTGAGAAAATGCGGAAGCATTAGTATTGAGAAACACCCATATCATGTTGTTCCAAATCCTTAAAGGATTAGCTCAGTTCCAGAACAAAAAGTTACAAATAATTTACTCACCCGCTTTTCAAGATGTTCATGTCATTCTTTCTTCAGTCGTAAAGAAATTATGTTTTTTGAGGAAAACATTTTAGGATTTTTCTCAATATAATTTGGACTTCTATGGTGCCCGTGAGTTTGAACTTCCAAAATGTAGTTTTAAACGCAGCTTCAAAGGGCTCTAAATAACCCCAGCCAAGGAAGAAGGGTCTTACATAGCGAAACGATCAGAAAATGTATTCACTTTTAGTAATCACAAATGCTTGTCTTATCTAGCTCTGCGATGCGCATGCGTACTCTGTGCACTCCAGTTCAAGGCAGTTAGGCTCATTTTCTCCTCCAACTTCAAAATTGTCCTACATTACCGTTTTACCTTTTTTTGTAAAGGCCGTTTGACCTTCTTTGTACGTTGACTTTGTAAACACTGGGTCGGTACTTCTGCAGCGATATAGGGCAATTTTGAATTTGGAGGAGAAATGAGAAAATGAGATGGGAGTTTTTTGACATAAGTGAACCGGAGCGCACAGAGTACGCATGTGCATCGCAAAGCTAGACAAGATGAGCATTTGAGGTTAAAAAGTATATAAAGTGTAATTTTTTTTAAAGAAAATTACTGATCGTTTTGCTAGAAAAGACCCTTCCTCCTCGGCTGGTATCATTTAGAGCCCTTTGAAGCTGCATTTAAACTGCATTTGGGAAGTTCAAACTCACGGGCACCATAGAAGTCCACTATATGGAGAAAACTCCTGAAATGTTTTCCTCAAAAAAAAAAATTTCTTTACGACTGAAGAAAGAAAGACAGGAACATCTTGGATGACAAGGAGGTGAGTAAATTATCTGTAAATTTTGGTTCTGGAAGTGAACTAACTGTAAAATGTTCTTTTATGGAACACAAATGTAGATATTTGGAAGAATGTTTATTTTTCACCTGTTTATGTTTATACAGTGAGAGTCAATGGGGTCCAAACCACACTTCTTTCAATCTATAAGAATAACCAGCCTATATGTCACAGTTTAAAGTTAAAGATACTATATATTAATACGGTGAGTCTTAGAGTCTTATGTTTATTTGACAGTGATTTCACATTTCTTGTTTGTATGAAGGCTAAATACAAATAAAAGGTGAACATTAATTTATTTGTCCCATTTTCTCTAAAATATTACATAATTTTATAGGAGAAGGATTTTCATAGATTTGAAAATTCATTTGTCAGAAGTTTGTAGGTACAAACATCTATTGTGGGGTGTTCTTGGTCATATTTCTGAGGTATTTTTAAAAATATTATGTCGACATCGAAATTATATTGCATCAACCGAAATTAAGAAATACATCATGATTTTCACATTTTAGCCATATCGTCCAGCACTAGTTCAAAAGAAGGTTTTGAACTACATAAGGAAATGACGCCTTTTTCTTTGGTGAACCATCCCTAGCTATAAATATTCATGTGAACAAACAAATGGACACATGTCATCTTTATCATTACCTTTATCATGCCAACAAGGAAGTGGGGAGGTGACTTCTGATTTCTGGCAGAAAGGCTCACACGTGGGTTGATCCGCCCACCTGAAAGATATCTGCTTGTTCAAAGCAGGTTGTCCCAGCACTGAAGTTACATAACCAATACAAGTCTGATCTTGTACATTTCTTTTGCATTCCATGTCCACCATATTCACAACAACAACAACAATTCTGCGAGGAACTGTCATGAATTTAAAAGTGAAATCTGCACTTTTTTCTGTTAAACAAAGATTACACAAAGAATTTCTGTTCTAACCTTTAAAAAATAAAAAATTCACAGACATCCTGGAAGCTGGTTCTCTCATTGCTGATTTAAAGGACCTACACTCCTTTGAATATCACGTCACTGCTGACATTCTTGATTTCTAACTATCTCTGAACTCTAATCCTTATCATCAAGGTAGCACGTTCTGGTTTTCAGTGAAACTGCTGTGTTAGTAAATACAGAGCTTGGCTGAGCTGACTGCTGAACATTAAGTGTAAGACTGTAGTTGCTCTGGCAGACTCACAGCACTGCGGAATGGCCTAATCACCATGGCATTCTGCTGCTGCTGCTGCCAATCAGAGCCAAGCAAGGAGGGGGACAAACTTCCTTCCGAGTCCATTCATACCACAAAAGCCACCTGCTGTGCCTGTCAAAGGCTAGAGCAAAGGGTGAGGGAGGACAGAAAAAGATGGACATGAGGGATGTATAGACCCATAACCACCATAGTCAACCCCCTTCTAGCCCCGCCACAATCATGAATATGCATAGGTACATCTTTGGCACAGACAGCGATCCAACCAAAGTGTTCACAGTCTATGTAACACTACTTTTAGCCCTGTCATAATAACATCTGCACTGCATATTAAGGCCCATTCACACCAAAAAGGATAACTACAAGGATAACTACTTTATTAGCGTCCACACCAGTGGACGTTCAGAAAGCGATTCCAGTAATATAGTTTCTTCATTGTTACAGCTGTGGTGTGGACTCTGCTATTTTTTAATACTGAGAATGATTTTAGAACTATATCTTTATAGTTACTGCCCTTGGTGTGAATAGGCCATTAGTTAATAACAATACAGAAATGGCTTCAGAAAGACATCACTGAACACTGTTATTCTGTGTTTACAGACTTGAAGCTAAAAACCCTTATCTGTTAGCAATTACATGCTGTTCCCATTGATTTATGCTTTTTTTGATGCATAAAGGGTTATAAAAGGACATGGAGTGTATGCAGACAGTTCCTGAACTGAGAGTGGGAAACTTAATGAAACTAACAAGCTAATCATCTTTGTGGTGTATTGTTTAAACCAGGGATTTGGTTTTAGGTCCTGGTTTTGGTGTATAAAAAAAAAGAAAGAAAGAAAAAATGAACAGAATTGTTACTGTAATTTCAGGGCTATCATTAATTAATACATACATATTCTTGGCGATCTCAGCATGATCAGCATGTTAGAATGATTTCTGAAGGATCATGTGACACTGAAAACTAGAGAAAAGCCCGCTGAAAATTTAACACCAGCATCACAAGAATTGCATTTTGAAATATTACAAAATAAACTATGATAATATACAGTATTACCAGTCCTGAAGGCTGTTTTGCTCTGTTTGTCTTTTAAAATATAAAAGTGTGTTTTTCAAGTTTTGCTGCGACATCAAAATTGGTTTTGCAATCTTGAAATTATTAGTATCATATCATATTTGGGTCCTGCCATTTACAAATTAGAAAACCTAGAACCCACAAAAGGGCCATAACCTGCATGACTCAGTGGTAGGAACGTGTAGTATCCACCTTATTTTTCAGTGCGGAAGTAAGCTGTTTTTTGGTAATGTGTTAGACGTCTGGTTCATAATCCGCCATAGGGAAATAACGAGAAGAATATCGAAGTGCAGTAAACGGTAAAACAGTATGCACTACAAACCAGTGTGTTCATAATTAAGATAATACATTAAAATAATATGGTAAGACACACCAGTTTGCAATATCAAGCAGCAAAATGAGCTTTTTGTGCAGCTAAAAATAGCTGGAAGTGGATGAAACCGGAAGCCAGACACAAAAAAATTACAAATGGCTGCACCCGCTCTTATGGGAAAAATAAGGTGGATACAGAAAACAGGATCAAGAGGAAACAGATCAGAGGGCTGAAGATGTATGTCATCATTCCCTTCACTTAGAGTCAAGTCAGCATCAAACAGTGGAGCAGAGGTTGAGGTTGTGCTCACAGAAGGATTACAGGAGGAGGATTATTCAGGCGCTTGCGCAGGCATGAACTCGACTTTGTTATGACATCCTTTCATTAATTATTCAATGTAAACAACCGAAAATGGTGTGAAATGCCCGGATGTTGTGAGTAGCTACAAATCGGACTGGATGGTTAACTGTGTAAATGCTACAACACACCGGAGAAGAGGTCTATTGTTCAGATTGCAGTTTCTCTCAAACGTCATTAAAAACTGCAACTGTATTCACACTTAATCGCGGAAAGTTACACAGTTTACCGATGAAGATATAAAAGTTACACTACATCATCAAAGCGAGCTGTTCACACACTGGTCCAAAGTATGAATCGTTCCGTGTTCCCTGTGGCGTCTATGTAAACTACAGGCCTGCATTGTGGACATTTGTCCACAAAATTCTCATAAACAGACAGGAATTAAAGTATAGACTAGTTTTGAGGTATTCGCGTTCACGGTAACGTCCGACTGACTGCGAACGGGACGTTTGCGGCGTTTCCTGGAAAATCTACAGTTCAGGTGGGAAGTTTGAGGAGCCACGTTTCATTCTCGGTCTGTGCCGAAGCGAACACGGCAGTCGGACGGCTTCGAAACTTCCTTCGAGAAATACAACTAGTTATGGGACAAGAAAGCGTCTGCCGCAGAGATTTGTGCTCAGGTTAGGAGAAAACACAGAATTAAGCTCCTACTGTTGTTTTCAAGCACTATCGCACTCGTTTCACACAAAATCAAAGGCGAGAGGAGACTAGGCCATTTGACTACACTTTCACGAAAGGAACCGAATCGGTTTTCTTACCTTTGCCGAATCGGTTCTTTTTTTTCTTGAGGTTACATACGCCTTCCGACCGCTTCGTCCTCAGTAAATGTTTCAGTGTTGCACTCAAAGTGGTACTGTTGGGTTCAACTTGAAAATCACAGCCTGTCCCATTCCTTTGCCATGTAACACCTCACGAGACGTGATAAATAAATGCTGTGCCCAATAGAGGGAAAATCCGTGATAGATTTTATTAATCCAGTCACGTTACTTGGTTTTGTTCTTGTGTTGCAGTAAAAGGAAAAGAGTAACAGTGACCAATCCTAGCAAACAAAAACCTTTAAACCGGAACCGGTAGAGATTGTGTGGCTATGCTACATGACAAAAGACAGCTCTAGGAATAGTGGATGGACTCCCGCAGATGTTCCCCCTCCCTCCGCTCTGAATTGGTTTAACTTGCAGCAACGCATCCCACAATATGGCCGCCGCAGGGAATGGTGAACGGAAAGAAATCACAGTTTCTCAGTTGACAAGTAGAGGACAAACCATGAGCCGGTGACATTTTAAGCGTAATAGTACTGCAGGTCACCTTTGTATCATGCCAACATAAGGAATAACACTAGCCGGCTCGTGGTTTACGGTGTTTAGATTAGTCTTATGGCGCCCTCTGCCCGTGGACTTAATCACTGCAGCTTTCTAGCATTCACTTAAGCTTAGTAGTGGGTCTATGGGCACATTTCATGGATACACTGCACTAGTGTCCAGTGATGTTTTAAAACAAATGAAGCACAAATCTAGATAAGCTTGATAATATTTTGCCTAATATAAAACGAACCCTCACAACAATTGTGACACCCAAGAAGTAACATAATTTGCTAAATATGCACAATGTTGAACTCAAGATACTATACTCCCGTGACACTCATTTCAATAAAACCAAAACAGTGATAAAATGGCAAGTTTTTAAAAGTAAAACTTCACTAAGAAGTAGCGTAATTTGCTAAATATACACAATACTGATCTTGAGATGCTATACTCCCACAATACTAGTTAGAATAAAACCAAAGAGTTAAATGGCAAGCTTTTTTAAAATTTATACTTCACCAAAAAGTAACATTTTGCTAAATACACACAATGCTGATTTGAAATACTGTACGATACTAGTTCGAATAAAGCCAAAACAGAGTTAAAATGGCAAGTTTTTAAAAAAATTACTGCTACACCAAGAAGTAACATAATTTGCTAAATATGCACTTATTATGAACTTAAGATACTATACTCCCATGATATTAGTTTGAATAAAGCTAAAAGGCAATTCCAGCATTATGGATGTGACATTTTGCGTTATGGATGTGACATATAAATGCTTACAGAATATATAGTGCCCTCCACTAATATTGGCACCCTTGGTAAATATGAGTAAAGACTGCTATGAAAATAAATCTAATTTGTTTATCTTTTTAATCTTAAATTTACTAAAAATTTACTAAAAATTCACAAAATGCTAACCTTTCATTGACATAAAACAATTAAAAGTGTGGTGAAACTTACTTTATGAAATAAATGTTTTTCTTCAATGCATAATGGGCACAGTTATTGGCACCCTTAGAAATTATAATGAATAAAATATCTCTGAAGTATATTTCTATTAATATTTGCACTTATTTAGCACACTAGAATGACTAGAGTATAATATTGTCCAGCCACGACTTCCTGTTTCACAGGAGGAGCTCAAAGGCCAAATTCCCTTAATCATCCATCACAAGGAATAAAACCAAATAATGTAGTTCTGATGTGCAGAACAAGATTGTTGAGCTTCACAGAATAGAAAGTGGCTGTATGAAAAGAGCTAAAGCATTGAAAATTCCCATTTCCATCATTAGGACAATAATTAAGAATTCCAATCAACTAAAGATGTTACAAATCTGCCTGGAAAAGGATGTGTTTCTATATCGTCCAAATGCATGGTGAGGAGGAGAGTTTAAGTGTCCAAAGACTCTCCAAGGATCACAGCTGGAGAATTGCAGAGATCAGTTGAGTCTTGGGGTCAAATGACTTAAAAAATATTCAAACATCCCCTACATCACCACATGTTGTTTTAAGAAAAACCCTCCTTGCTCATTCAAAAACAAACTCCAGCATATTCAGTTGTCAGACACGACTTGAACTTTAAACGGGACTGGCTTCTGTGGTCAGATGAAACTAAAAAAAAGAGCTTTCTGGCAGCAAACCCACCAAATGGGTTTGGTACAAAAAGTACCCCATGCCCACGGTTAAATATACTGCTGGATCTTTAATGTTGTGGGCTTATTTTCCTGCCAGAGGTCCTGGACATCTTGTTCAGATACATGGCATCATGAATTCTAGCAAATACCAACAGATAAAAAATCTAAATCTGACTGCATCTGTTAGAAGTTCTATAATGAGCTGTGGTTGGATCTTTCATCAGGACAATGATCCAAATCAAACATCAAAATCAACACAAAAATTTGTCAGTGAGCATAAAAATGAAGCTCCTGCCATGGCTGTCTCAGTTCCGTGACCTGAACCCTATAGAAAATGCGTGAGGTGAACTGAAGAGAAGAAGCACCAGCATGGAGCTGGGAAACTGAAGGATCTGAAGAGTTTCTGTATGAAGGAATGGTCTCTGATCTCTTTTCAGGTGTTCTCCAAACTCTTCAGGCATTAAAGGAGAAAACTCAGAGCTGTTATTTTGAATAAAGGACGTTGCAATAATTGGGTGCCAATAATTGTGGTCAACATGAACTAGGGAAAAACATTTATTTCATAATGAGATTTTCCTCCTGCTTTCCAATGTTTTACTTCAATGATAGGATAGAATTTTGTGTATTTTTTGAATGAAAGATTAAAAGGATAAACAATGCAGATTTATTTTCACAGACACCTTTGCTCATATTTACGAAGGGTGCCAATATTAGTGGAGGGCACTGTATGTGTTACTAATATACCGGTGTTGGGGAAAGTTACTTTTAAAAGTAATGCATTACGATTTGCGATTGCGTTACTCTGTGAAAAAGGAACTAATTACGTTAGTTACTTTTTATGGAAAGTAATGCGCTACGTTACTTTTGCGTTACTTTTTAAATCTGGGTAGGGTTTGCTTCTTTGTTTTTAATATAAAACAATTCTGATGTAAAAGCCCTTTTTCACACCAAAAGTGAAATGAATTCACCTCAGGCTGAAAGAAAAGTACATTTATGCATTTATGCACTGTTCAGCTATGAAAAAAATGAAGCACAAATGTTTATCTAAAGTAATTTTTGCTTATTAATATGGTTAAATTGCACCATCTAAGGTCAGCAGCAAAGACACTGGTTAATAAAATGGGATTAAATACAAGGATATTTGTTTTATTTAACATATTTAATTGCAGGGTTGTGTCATATTCTGAATTTGCATTTCACTGTTTTTATTCATTTTGAGGAATACTGAATCTGTTTTTTGTAAGTGAGATGAATTAATGCGTGTTCACATTTAGTCTAGAATACAGTAAGATCATGTTTACTCCCAGTTTCCTGACAGGAGACTTGTCAATCAACAAATGGGGAAAAAGTAACTCAGATATTTTCTTATAAATTCAAAAGTAATGTGTTACTTTACCAGTTACTCGATAAAAGTAATATTATTACGTAACTCACGTTACTTGTAATGCGTTACCCCCAACACTGAATATACTGAACCATCTGTTTATATTTTAATAAACCATTGTTGATAGAGTCTAAACATCAGAAAAATATCAGTCTATGCACAAGTTTCCATGTTAAAATGGGGAAGTAATCATGCGTTATGGATGTGACAAAAAAGGACATTGTATTTGAGATTACATACTTTGTAGGAATTCTGTGAATTAAAATGAACAAACCAAACAAAATGATACCCAACAAATATAGAAGCAATGGCTCTTCACAGAGCATATAATTGTTACTTTATTTTCATTTTGATACTTTATTTTTCATTTGTCTATTTATGGGGAATATGTACTGTTATAGATGTGACAAGCCTGAAAATAGCACCTTTAGAAAATCATGCATTAAAAAAAATGCTTTAAAAACTTTAAGAGAGACCTCACATGAATATCTGAACCACCAAATCTGTGCTATCAGTATAGTAAAGAACCTTTTGTAAACATTGTTTTTTTGTGGCAAGTGTGACCTTTGCATGGAATTACCCCAAAACTGCGTTAAAATGTCAAGTTTTGAAAATTACTACTTCACCAAGAAGTAACATATGATATACTCTCTACTTTGAATAAAGCCAAAACAGAGTTAAAATGTATGTTTTTTTTTTTTTTTTTTTTTTATTTATAGGCCCAATCCACCAAGAAGTAACATAATTTGCTAAATATACAGAATACTGAACTCAAGATATTATACTCCCACAATACTACTTTGAATAAAACCAAAACAGAGTTAAAATGGCAAGTTTTTTCAAATTTATACTTTACCAAGAAGTAACAATTTGCTAAATATACACAACGCTGATCTCGAGATACTATGCTCCCAAGATATTAGTTCGAATAAAGGCCAAAACAGAGTTTCACAAGTTCGCCTGCCCATCCAGTCCTGATGGGCAATGGTAAACAAACTTGCTGTCTTGCTGTCCTTAATGGAAGCTCGAACCCAAGGCTCGGCTTGAGCACAGAGTTCAACCCCCCATTGCGATATTACCTAGAGGAAAAATAACAGAAATAGAGGAGGAGAAGGGGAGGTTGAGGGATGCTGGAAGAACTAATGCTAGGACAGTGCAATGAGAGCTGCTTATATAGGCTCGTAATGATGACTGACAGGACTGAATGATTAGGCTCCTCCCGAACCTACGTTTGGAACTTCATTAAAATGGCACGTTTTAAAAATTACTACTTTACCAAGAAGTAACAGAATTTGCTAAATATACAGAATACTGAACTCACGATATTATACTCCCACAATACTAGTTTAAATAAAGCAAAAACAGAGTTAAAATGGCAAGTTTTTAAAATTAATACTTCATCAAGAAGTTACACAATTTGCTAAATACACTGTACTGAAGTCAAGATACTATACTCACACAATAATAGTATGAATAAAACCAAAACTAGAGTTAAAATGGCAAGTTTTTAAAATTAATACTTCATCAAGAAGTTACACAATTTGCTAAATACACTGTACTGAAGTCAAGATACTATACTCACACAATAATAGTATGAATAAAACCAAAACTAGAGTTAAAATGGCATGTTTTTAAAATTAATACTTTATCAAGAAATAACATCATTTGCTAAATATGCAGATTACTGATCTCAAGGTATTATACTCCCACAATACTAGTTTGAATAAAGCCAATAAAGCCAAGTTCTGGTCATAAAAATACAAAATTTGGTGTATTACATCGGGAGTAGACTTAAAGGTTTGAAGTTGGTTCTTCTCCCCCATGCATAGGCAATGCTGACACCAAAATAGAAATATTCATGATTCTGCTTAGCTAAAAAGACATAATTATATTATACACATATACCTAAACTGTTCCTAACTACATCTAAAATATTTTTGTAGGCCGTTTTAAATACTTTTTTAAATACTTAATTTTTCATTTTTATTTTATTATTATATATTTTATTATTATTTATTATATTATTTTTTATATATTATTTTATTGTTAATTTATTTATATAAGTAATAAAGATGGAAGCTCAAATATATGACCTTCTGAGTTTTAGGTTAACTATAAACAATATACATATTGGTACTATCCACAATATATATATTGTTGCATTTATGTATTACAATATATTGTGACATGATATTGTTACATCCCTAAAATATACTGTAAATACAACAGCTGAAATAAAGTGTTTGACAAAAACTATTACAAATAAGTTGTAGGCCCTATTTAAGTGTTACTGCTAAAAGCGAACTATCACTCCACTGGTAAATACTGGCATCAAGTGGAGGTTGACTGCACTACAGTTTACTGTTCCATACAGAAATAACCCGAGTGAAGGCTGTGCATAACTGTTGCGTTTATTATTATATTATTATAACCTGTAACCTTATTTTTCAATGCGGAAGTAAGCTGTTTTCTGGTAATGTGTTAGAAGTCCGGTTCGTAATCCGCCATAAAGAAATAACGAGAAGAATATCAAAGTGCAGTAAACGGTAAAACAGTTTGCACTACAAACCAGTGTGTTCATAATTAAGATACTACATTAAAATAATATGGTAAGACACGCCGGTTTGCAATATCAAGCAGCGAAACGAGCTTTTGTGCAACTAAAAATAGCTGGAAGTGAATGAGACCGGAAGCCAGACACAAAAAAAATTACAAATGGCTGCACCCACTCTTATGGGAAAAATAAGGTGGATATATTGTGTTTCTTTTCTTACACTGCAACACACTGCATATTTACTACTGTAACCAACATATTTTAATACTCATACCATACTCTATTGTGTTAAAAAACGGCACGATGGCTCCTGAAGACACGGCATAATAGTCTAATAATAAATTATACTTCAGTTTTAGAATTTATGGATATATAAAATAATAATTTCCAAAAATAAAAAAATTATTCTTTTTAATTTTTGAAGCCGCTTTAAGTGATGTTTCTTGTATGCTGTATGCGTGCTTATATATGCGTCATAGAGAGGTCATGTTCATTCACAAGGGAAACCATAAACCACCAGTTGGAAACTTAAAGTACCACAATATGCAGTGACACAGGAGACGAATATGTGACGAAACAACGACTTCCTCCCGCTGTAATTAGGGACATCAATACATGCACTCAAGTTGACAAATGTACCGTAATCTCATTGGCTACAGCAGGATACCCAGAGGAAGCAACTTAATAGCTTTACTGTAAATAATTCCTCCTCTTGACTCACACACACTCTCAGTAATAGCACGTTTTCCAGTCTTCCTCATTGACTTAATTTACAGTAGTTTGTGTTTGTCTCTATTTACGGCAAGTAGGGGGTTTATGCGAGCCGAAAGCACATTTATTTTTAATAGTTATTAAAATAATACTGTACTGGGTATACATACATACTATTTATACATAGGCTACATAAATTCATGAATGAACAGGGCTTTTAGAGGAATAATATTACGATGCTGTACGTAACTCAGGTGGCTAAATGAAAGAAAAGCTAAAACGCGAATCATGATGTTGCAAGTTATGGGGAAATTCAAACAAACCTAAACGAAGTAAAATCATGACAATTATGCATATAGTAGGCTACTATTTCTATATTATTATGCAAGTATATACATACCATATAGCTACATTTAAGCAAAGTTTCAGTGACCACAACTTTCAATAGCGTTTTCCAAAAACGTTTTTAGTATAGCAAAAGTTAGGCTTAAAATCTTGCGAACAGAAGTTGTCTGGTAACTATAGCAACAGTAACTTCCCGAGCGCTACAGAATGTGCATAAACGACACACAAGTAACTGTTGTTGTTTATGACACTACATAGAGTGTTTAGACAAAACGCTTTAATTACAGCTTATTTTATTTACATTAAAGTCTAACATAAATATATATATATAATAAGTCTGCAAGACGCTTACAGGTGATCGTGCACCTCTAAAATGAACTTTAGAAAAGCGTTCCCATAAGTAATTTCAAATATGAAACACGTGGGGGCAGTATTGAGGTACAAAACGGACTGGAGGCGATAGGGAACCAAGGCGCGGATTCATTGTTCAACTAAATCACGCTCTGTGTACAGGATGAGTGAGTATACATACGAAGCGGTGACTTATAGTTTCGTCATATGACGTCAGAGTTCACTAATCGTAATCATGAATTCATTCATACCAAATCCATCGGCGGTGCACGACTCCAGACTTAGTCATCTGTGTACAGACAGGCAGGTAAATCCACCAGGGATCCAGTTTGTTCATGTCATCGCAAAATCACGTATTTTGTTTGACTGACAACTTTTTGCTTTAGCGAGTGTGACATAACACAAAACTAACGAGAGTTATAGTTATAAGTGGAATAGTATATCATTCCAAAAAAAAATCAGACGCAGTAATTTCCGTTCACCAAAGAAAGGCCGTGACGCATATGAGACTAAAATATACTAATATGTATTGTATTGATTGTGTTTCTTAAAGAAAGAAAGATAAGTTTGAGTCAGTATTTAGCCTAAATATAGCGCAAGTTTAGTAAAAAAAAAAAATAAAAAATGCGTGCGCTATTTTTATTCACAACGAAATTTCAGTACCCCAGTGCTGGACAGCGCTCAGCCCGTGACCCTGTGACAAATGTGGCGTTTTTGAACATGTCTCTTTTTGTTGTCGTGTCCACCCTCTATTGTCCCACCAGTGCTCAGTCCGACAGGGCGTAAGTGTCTGTTTGGAGTGACTGATGTGGTTTGGGACCTCGAGACAACCCACGGACCGGTGAGCCTAATTGGCAGTCACATTGTCATGTCAAGTTGAAAAAAAAAAAAAAAAAAGTTGCAAATTGTCCTTTCTCCCGAAATTACGTTTAGAGGAAAGTTCCATTTGAGGTGTATGTGTGTGACTCGTTCATCGATGAGGAAGGAACTGTACTATTATATCCCGGGAGGAAGGGTTGATGACGTCTGTGGCATACTTAATGTGACTTATTGAAAAAAAGGCAAGACTCCCTATTCATGGATAAAAATCCGAGGTAATCGGAGCGCAGCAGAAAAAGTTTTGTAAAAGGATATGTAGACAAACGAGCGCTGCTGATTTCACCGAGGTTTTGTTTGCAAAAGTGATTTTGTTTATATTGGTTATTGTATAAAAGTGCAGGGGTTGAACCGACGAGCACATAAGCAAAGGACGGTGGCGCTTCAGGGAAGAGGTGCTGTGAGGAAGATCTCTATCTCTCTCACACAATCACAGCCGCACCCGAGTCGCATCCAACAGCATTTCTATCTACCTACTCTGCAATAGGTAGGTTAAAATCCGGCAAAGACGTTTTTATTCGGTTTAAACCACGGAATTAGGATACGAAGACGCTCGGGCAACTGGATGTTCCTTTTCTAAAGATTATCTGCCGGTTTTATCGTTTGCCTCATCGGGAGAAGGATTCTGTTGCGCATGCATGGCATTCTTTAAACTTTTCAAATTTCATCTTATGAGCGGGAAATACGAGTAAAATGTAAAAAATCGCTCCTGGTTTGCCTTTCTGGATTTCTATAGGCTTTCTTAACAAAAGTTCTTTGCGCATTACTTATATCGAATGTAATACAGCCCAACGCAGGCGTCCGATGAATTTGTAAATTTACCTGGACTGTATCGCGGCTACTCTCTAAATATTTTATATTTTTAAGTTATTTATTTAACTTTCTTGTATCTTTACAGCATGGCCAGATCTAGTAAAGCGACTTTAGCTTTGCTCATCTACGGAATCATGATGCACTACAGCGCCTACTGCACGCCTATTGGGATGACTTTCCCCAAGATGAGGTATGTATACGCTTTTCTCCGTTTTGGGTTTTCCTTTATGCTGAAACGTACAATATTCTGCGATTTACAGTCTAAATAGTCTAGGATTGAATCATCTTGTGTAGGCGCAGATCAAATTAATAAGGATTTGATCCTTATTTTTGGCTACCGAATGAAAAAAAGAAGGCTTTGTTGTATTATTCTGTAGACTTCAAACAGTAACAGCCCAACGAGATTTTCCCCCGAGTGTTTACGCAAGGCTACAGTGCAAGCGCAATGTGGGAGGGCGTTCGAATCGCTAAGAAGGAATTTCTCCATCGGGACAGGCAGATGCAGTGTAGCTTGTATGAAAATGGGAAACCAATGAATGTAACGGGTGGCCCGTAAGATGACGGTACAGTGGCGTCACTGTACAAACCGAAGAAAAAACGAATGAGATGCTCAGTGCGGAACCTTTTGTTGTGTTAATTTTACTGATGATTATAAGATTACAAAGTCAGTTATATTTGGTTAATCATACCTGGTACGTTTCACAAGTCACCATCAAATCTCATTGTTGAGCAAACAGCAAGTTTCATCTTAATTTTTATGCTTTAAAAAATAAACACCGAAGAGACGTTTGGAAATAAGATTATTATTGACCCATAATAGATAACAAAGCAATAATACAGTTTATTTAAAATCAAACCGATGAATGAACCTGCTTCCAGCATGACGCATTTATCATCTCACTGTGTATTTTAGCCTATTTATTTTTTCGCAAAACAACTGTATAATTTATTGTAGAATTATTTAGCGATTAATTCAAAACGCCGTTTTTAAATCTACATCATATTACTGTGGTGATTAAATTCTGATGTATTAAATTCGTCAATCATTTTTTTTATTCCAGACTAGACAACGATGTATTTGACGAAGATGGAAACTCGTTAAGCGACCTGGCTTTTGGCACTGATCAAATTGCTATACGAAGTCCTCCATCTCTCACGGACGACCTATACACGCTATACTATCCGCCAGAGAAAAGGTACATTATTTCACATTACTTCGCTGTATGTCATATGAGAATCAATGTCATTACGTTTAGTTTCTGTTGTTCCGCTATGTCTGTTCCTTTTGTTTCCCAGCTTTTTTCCTTTGCTTTTTTTCTGTTATTTTTGCTGTTGATATTTGCATCAAGTGACTATTTAATATAGACAGACAGATAGATAGATAGATAGATAGATAGATAGATAGATAGTAGACAGAGCGACAGAGAGAGACGGATCGATTGACAGATTTACTAGGGGAATCGAAAGTAACACTATTAACGCGTTTAGCCGAGAGAAGAATACAACTAAATCAGGCTGATTACTTTGCAACAAACGTGTTCTGTGGCATTTCATCACTGATATTATGTGTTTGGCGTTTTATCTCAGAACGGAAAGGCATGCAGATGGATTTTTAGATAGAGCCTTGAGGGACATCCTGGTTCAGTTATCAGCACGAAAATATCTGCATTCTCTGATGGCAGTTCGCGTAGGGTAAGGGCATTTTTTAAGCGTTTACCTGCCGTCATCTTTGTTTTCCACCTATTTATTTCAGTGGAGGTGATTTCTCGTTGTCCTGTCTTGACTTTCTCTTGTCTTTATTTTTCCCGACTTCTTGTGTCTTTGTCTGTGGGCTCGCATGGGCGTGGAATTTCATGGGGAACTATTCGTAGATGAAACCCGATAAATTAAAAGTGATTGTTAATTGTATTGTCAGAGAAAAAAAATGCCGAGAGACAATGCGTCAGAATACATTTAAATTCCAACATGCATAATTTATGAGGCTTGTCTGCTGGATCTCCTTTCGATTTCTAATATAATTCGTTGTAATGCTAACGAAAAAAATGCTCAGGACAATTTAGTATTGAACAAAAAATATGTTTGGATTATCAGGAGCGTTTATGCTGTACTGAAACCTGTTAGCACATTTTCTGTGCCAGCCGGTAGCCTAATAATAGTTCATATATTTGCAGCGGAGGAAGCAGCGAGGAGGACGAATCGGAACCATTATCAAAAAGGCATTCGGATGGGATCTTCACCGACATTTACAGTCGCTACCGAAAACAGATGGCCGTCAAGAAGTATTTAGCAGCCGTCCTGGGAAGAAGGTACAGACAGAGAATTAAAAACAAAGGACGTCGATTTGCTTATTTGTAGCGCTGACAAAACTGCCCCCAACTGCCCCTCCATGTGTACATTCAGTCCTAAGATCAAAGTCATTCTGATATAACTGATTAATCAGTGGATCGCGCCTGTGTTCTTTAAACATGTATTTATGTATGAAGTAAAGCCATTAAAATGAATATTTTACTAATAACATTGTTTTTCTTTTTGTACAAAAGCACTTGAAACCGCACAGTTATACTTTGTGGACCAACCGTTCAGTTTCATGTATATAGCTATATATGTTAAAAACAAAAGAGAACAAAAACCATCAGGAGTAAAAAAAATGAAGAAAAAAATGTGCACCTTGAACGTTATGCGCCTGATATCTTTTCAAATTCATCATCATATGCAGAAAATAAATAGATTTTAAAAAGACAATCAAAGTTCTGAATGTTATACTTATTTTTGTAATCTGCTAAAAGAATAGAGTCTTATTTTATCCAAAGTCTGCCCAGGGATGTATCCAACATACTCTGTAAAGTACAGGGCTGCTGTTTCAACTGTTGTGACTCCCCCCCCTAAAAAGGGGGAGTGGGAGAGGGATATATAGTAGCTGGCACCATTCCCTCTTTCTTAGCCCACTCATTTGTGAACTGTACTTCAAATCACCTGTCTTCTCCAGATGGAATGTGATTGTCCTGCCTGTGTTTGTGACTGGAACCAGTATGCCTGACTGGAAAAAAAAATGACACTGGAGTAACTGTAGTATTGATATACATGTTTTTTTTTTTTATCCTTGCTGGATTTTCTTTGTATTGTTTTTTCAATTCATTTCCATCCCAGTGCATGGTATACGCATAATGTATACATGCATGTCCTTTGTTTCCCATCCATCCAATGTTTCCATGGTCCCTCCGTCAAATCCGCCTCTGAGGAAGCAGAGACAAAACGTATCGAATCGAAGTAGCCCTAATATTCAAATGCATGCTCCATTGAGCTCCTAAAACGTGTTGTGGAATTGGCGTGTCGGTCCCTCGGTTCTTTGCATGTATTCAATGCCTTTGTGGGTGGCTTTGCGTCAGTTCTGACCGAAATTTTGTTCTTATGCCTTATTGTAATGCAGAAGCTGTGAATGCTTTGTTATGTGCTCTCTGCAGTTAGACTAAACCAGTATCGAGTAGCAAGTCATGACATAATGATCATCTGACGCCGCCACCTTAATTCTGATAGGACGAAGTACGTTTCATTCATCGCCTCATCGTAGATCTAGACGAAAAAAATCAACTGTGTTAATGCCTATCTGTAATTGCTGCTGATGACTGAGGGAATGTGAGGGCGAGAGAATGGGGAGGCCAACGAGAGCGAAGGGGGAGGTCCTTGTGAACTTCGACGTGACCGTTGTCATATTCATTATGCCAGATAGTGCCAGTGCATGTTAAAGATAGCCTTTTTCTTGTATGTATAGATGAGGTACACCCATCGCCCTTAGGGAGGGACGCACTGCGAAATCATCCATTGTTTGTCGTTTTTTTTCGCCATATATTTTGGTTAAGCCTGTATTGAATTCAGTATATTTCTCCTGATATGGAAATCAGGTCTTATTCATCCACTAATTCAATATGTAAACCGTTGTCCCAGGCATGAAATCAATCTTTCTTCAATTTGGCATTGTCCCCCAGGCTTTATGTGAGTATGGATGCGTCTCTGAGAGTTATGCGAGGTGTGTGTGCGAGTGTAGGAAGGGCGGGAAGTGGGTGGGCGAGTGAATGCGCGCGTGAACATAATGATGTTATGAAAGATGATATGGGTTTTGGCTTAGGTGCCTTGTGACAACTTACGATAAAAAAAAAAATCGCCACTTATCACGGATGGCAATTTTAGTGGCCCTACGATGCTGCAAACTATTAGGTTCCATTTCACAAACTCCATCTTTACTTTTCCTCTCCTTTTCTTTTGAAACTTGGTTTCAAATCTAATTCTTTACTAATTAGAGCTGAAAAGCATGGCCAGCATATATTGTGATCAAATCTATTACTGAAGTGGTGTACATGGTAAAAGTATTACTTGTCTGGATTGTTTAAGCTGATGAATGTGTGTAAATGTGGCAAGCACGTGTTTCTGTTTAGCTCTACTCATTGTAGCTCAAGGTCCATGAAGCCTAGCTAGGTTTTGTGTTGTTTCCTGTTGCATAGCTTGAGGGTTTTTTGACAGCGAGTGGAAAACCTGATGGAACCCAGGCCACAGCACAGCCTGTTGTGTACATTTCTGAAAGCGCCGAAAGCCTTAATGTGAACGTTTGATCTATACCTGAAACATTATTCTATATGTGACAAGTGAATATTAGCAAGTGACATCATCCTATATTAACACATATAACTCCTTAGGGGGTGACATTTTTAAATGTTAAAAAGTGTTGTAAGATTTGTATGAATAAATTTTTGTAAACAACACAATTTCCAATCCATGTCTAATCTTTGGAACGTTCCGCCGTGGCCCGTGTGAACGCACGCTTCCTGCGTTTCTCTACGAGGCTACTTCTTTCCACACAAGCACACGAGGAAGGCTCACGCTGTGACACTAATGATAGACCAAAACCCACTGCTGTTCAAGATGTGTAATCAGTATAATTCAGATCTCCAAATACCACTGTGGGTGAGCTGAGTGGTTGTGACGGCTTTAATATATACTCACAACAATCACAACATTAACATCTTGTCAACGATCCTGGGCGACTAGTTTGAGAGTGACCCTCAACGAAACACCCAGTTCAACACTGACAGCAAAACACACACACATGCATGCAAAGATTTGCACTCATACTGCAAACAAAGAGAAAGAATAATATTTTAAATAAATGAACAGCTATATAACAACACATATAAATAACAACACCACAGCGGTTGTGGAAGATCACACAAATTCTGTGTTGTCCAGCAATATGCGACTCAAGATGGCGAAGATACATAAAATTTGCACATGATGTGTTTCTGGATGTCCCAGTCAACTACAGAGGTAAGTCAAAAGCCCCATTGATCTGGACTGCAAGCTATAAAATCTCACAGTCCTGTACAATCAAACTGGTTAAATCTGACTTTGGAAGCAAAAAACAACTTTTAAAGAAGATTTTTTACCTCCAACCATGCCAAGGGTTATAGGTTCGATTCCCAAGGACGGCATGAACTGATTAAATCTACACTTTCAATGCAAAAGCAAACATGTAAAGGATAAGATTTTGGTATGCTAATACTTTTGCTTCAGTCCATCCTAGAAGAAAAGCATGTTTATAAAACAAGCTCTACCATGTAGAGACCTCATGACACACTCTATAGTCCTCACACAGATCCCGTCATTCATCTTTCCTGCCTTCCAGCCATCCACAAGCCATGTTTCCTTTTGGGAAGAGACCTTCAGTCAATCTTATTCAGAAGTGTGGTCAGAGTAGCCAAAGTGTCACTTGTTGTTTATTTCATAGTGTCCAAAGCACTGTATACAGCATAGGTAAAAAGCCACTGCAACTCCTCCTTAAAGGGAGCCTGGAGACAAGTGCTAATGGAATCGCTTCTAACCCGGCTAGATGAGGATGGAAACACTACTTACCCTACTAAACGATATAAAAGCAAGTCACAAGGACTATTTTAACAACACAGCACAAGCCTAAAGGAGCTTCGCAATAAATCTGAACACATTCCAGTAGGTGGAACAAACAACACTCAAGAAAACTCTTCAGTGTTCCATAAGTCTTTCCCGGGGACGTTGCTGCATTCAACAGTGGGAGTTTTCCATGATCGCTCTCAAGCTACCATGTATAAAAATAGACGTCCCTATTGTATAGTAGTGTTGTCCTGGTACACATTCTCTCTGACTGAGAGACAAAGGCTGGGAAGGGAACTCGACCCGCGGGACCAGGGCTGAGGGTGTGGCTCCTGATCCATTAGTGTGATCTGATCCTGCAGTCCATGCAGAAGGCGGATCCTTGCTCCCATAGTCAACTAACTTAATCAGGGAAGTGTTGCTGAGCAACAGGCCACAAAGGACTGTAGATCTGTAGGTGAGCATGTGTACACACGTGGTATTTGAAGGCAACTTTATGCACTTTGCTGTGGCTATACACATAGTCTGCAAGGGGGTTAAGGAGGGCTGAGATTTTTAGAGAAAAAAAAAAAAGATTTTAAATAAATGCTGAACTTTCTATTTATCTAAAAATCCTTTCACAAAATATTAAGCAGCACTGTTATTGACATCGATAACAACATCAAAAAATGTTTCTTGACACCAAATCAGCATATTAGAATGATTTCTGAACAATACATGTCACACTGATGACTAGAGTAATGTCTGCTGAAAATTCAGCTTTGCCATCAAAGGAATAAATTACATTTAAAAATATAATAAAATTAAAAATAGTTCTTTTAAACCGTAATAATATCTCATAATATTTCTGTTTTTACTGTATTTTCTGATCAAATAAATGCAGCCTTTGAGGAACATAAAACAGTTCAAAAACAAAAAACCAAAAAGTTACAAAAGCCATAAAAACCATCAATAAAAACCATAATGGAAGCACTTAATATTCCTTAAAGGGTATAAATTACTTTTATTAATGGATATAGATAGATAGATAGATAGATAGATAGATAGATAGATCTATCTACACTGTAAAAAAAAAAAAAAACACAATTTGTTGAGTTCAGTCAACTCAAAAACAGTTTATTTAACTTGAAAAGATTAATATATGCTAAGTGACAACTTAGATATGTGGTAGATTCAACTTAAAATTTTAAGGCAGCTGGGTTACTTACCCAGCTTTCAAGTTTAACAAACACAAATACCTAAGTTGTCAATTAATACAACTTAACATTTCAAGTTGACTAAACTTTGAGTTGACTGAACTTAAAATTTTAAGACAGCAGGGTAACAAATTATTTTAAGTTTTTTTCAACAAATTGGATTTTAGATTTTAGATAGATAGATAGATAGATAGATGGATAGATAGATAGATAGATAAAAAGCTATAAAAACCATCCATACAAACCATAATGCTTTAACTCAAACCAAAGAGTTACTAGCTATCAAAATCTGTTTGTCGAAACAAATCGTATATAAACATCACCTTCATTTTTCCCAGTTTAGCTTCCACTCCTCCAAGGAAAGACTGTATTCACCAAGCTGTTTATCTAAGGGCCTCGAAGGAAGCAACAGAGCCCTCCTTCCTTCAATTAAAGCTGTGAAAACAGCAGCCAGGCAGGAATCATGCTGGGTCCCTCCATCTTAGCCATGTACTTGTTCTCCACCACACCCCCTTTACACCATACCCTCTTGCCACACTCCTGAGGTGCAGAGGATGCCGGGTAGATGGGTGCAAAGTGGGGGGCTAAGGGGGGTTTCCAAGAGGGGGACTTCACTGAGATTGGCACCCACCCCCAGCTCACAGTACTCCTTTTTGTGTCCCCCCATTGTAAAATGTGACTTATGCATGTGTGCGTGTGTGTGTGTGTACAAGAACATGCTCCCTTAGGGAGTAATTTGCAGCCACACAACAATATGTCAAAGGTAAATCTGTGGCCTTGGTGATTGGGGAGGTGGGGGGCTGGTGCCTGAGATGGCTTTATTTTTATAGGACTCTTGCTTTATTTTAAGCACATGAAGTGTTGTTATGTATAGCTGCTGAGTACTGAAACAGATTTCCGGATTTGATTCTGATTCACAAGTTCTTGTTACAATTCTGATTCTAATTCATTTGGGCATTTTTCTGGTATAATGTTGATTTTACTTACACAAAGAACATTCTTTCCCAGTTTATGCTGTAAAATATACAGGAAGCCACCTAACCTTGGCACATTCCAATAAATATTACTAATATGAATTAAGAAATAATTAACAGGACCCAAACTAAGTAAACTTCCATATCTAATAATCAGCGCAACCAAAACGACTCTGAGTAACTGAAGTAAACTTCAAATTGCAATTCTTGTGTCAATCTTAAATCTTAATATAAAAAGGTTAAATTATTATAAACTTCAATAGAGTATAAAAAAGCCATGAAACTATCCAACATGTATAAATGTATCTTTTTGAACGATTCAAAAAAGGTCTGATTTGAAAGAGTATATTTTGATCCCCTAAAAGATTGACTCATAAAAAGTAATTTTTCATGAATCAAACTACAATGGTTGACTTGTATGTTTTTGATTTTTTGAAGAGGTTAAACTCATAAGAGTCATTTGTTTGTGAATCAGACTACATTGACAGCACTGTATGTTTTTGATTCACCAAAAAAGGATTAGCTCATAAGAGTCATTTTTCACGAACTGAACAACAGTGTTTGTGCTGTTTTTTTGATTCACTAAAAAAGATTGGCTCATTAGGGTCATTTGTTCATGAATCAGGCTACACTGATTTCATGGTATGTTTTTGATTAATTAAAAAGAAGTGTTTTAAAAGAGTCATTTGTCTGTGAATCAGACTAAACTGATAGCACTGTATGTTTTTTATTCACTAAAAAGGATCAGCTCATAAAAGTCATTTTTTTCATGAACTGAACTACAGTGGTTGCATTGTTTTTGATTCACTAAAAAGATTGGCTCGTAAGAGTCATTTGTTCATGAATCAGGCTACACTGATTTCCCAGTATGTTTTTGATTAATTAAAATCAGACTACACTGATAAAGTTGCATGTTTTTGATTCACTAAAAAGATCAGTTCATAAGTGTAATTATTTCATGAATTGAATTACAGTGGTTGCATTGTGTTTTTGATTCACTAAAAACGACTGACTCATAAGAGTAATTTGTTTGTGAATCACACTGCACTGATTTCATGGTATGTTTTTGATTAATTAAAAAGAAGTGGTTTAAAAGAGTAATTTGTCTGTAAATCAGACTACATTGACAGCACTGTATGTTTTTGAATCACTAAAAAGGATCAGCTCTTAAGAGTCTTTTTTTCATGAACTGAACTACAGTGGTTGCGCAGTATGTTTTTGATTCACTAAAAAAAGATTGGCTCATAAGAGTCATTTGTTCATGAATCAGGCTACACTGATTTCCCAGTATGTTTTTGATTAATTAAAAATAGTTGTTTTAAAAGAATCATTTGTCTGTGAACCAGACTACACTGATAGCACTGTATGTTTTTGATTCACTAAAAAGGATCAGCTCATAAGAGTCATTTTTTCATGAACTGAACTACAGTGGTTGCATTGCTTTTGATTCACTAAAAAGACTGGCTCGTAAGAGTCATTTGTTCATGAATCAGGCTACACTGATAACACTGCATGTTTTTGATTCACTAAAAAGGATCAGTGCATAAGTGTAATTTTGCCATGATTTGAACTACAGTGGTTGCGTTGTGTTTTTATTCACTAAAAAATTTTGACTCATAAGAGTCATTTGTTTGCAAATCACACTGCACTGATTTCATGGTATGTTTAATTAAAAATAAGTGGTTTAAAAGAGTAATTTGTCTGTGAATCAGACTACACTGATAGTACTGTATGTTTCTGATTCACTAAAAGGTTCAACTCACAAGAGTCATGTTTTCATTAAATGAGCTACAGCAGTTATGCTGTGTTTTAGATTCACTAAAAAAGTTTGGCTCATAAGAGTCATTTGTTTGTGAATCAGACTATACTGATTTCACAGTATGTTTTTGATTTATTCAAAATAAGTGTTTTAAAAGAATCATTTGTCTTTGAATCACACTACACTGATAGCACTGCGTTCAACTCTAAAGAGTCATTTGTTTGTGAATCAGACTACATTGATAGCACTATATGTTTTTGATTCACAAAAAAGAATCAGCTCATAAGAGTCATTTTTCATGAGTTGAACTATAGTGGCTGCACTGTGATGTTTTTGATTCTCTAAAACATACTAGTTCATAAAAGTCACTTGTTCATCAAATCAGGCTACACTGATTTCACAGTATGTTTTAGATTAATTAGTGTTTTAAAAGAATCATTTGTTTGTGTTCAGACTTACAGACGGTAGTCTGCAAGGACAAGCTAACAGAAAGATGTTTTTAGCCATTATTATGTGGTACTCAGTGCTTCCGTGAGACTGCTGGTTCGGCAGCAGGGGGGCGCCGCTGCTAAAAAGCAGTAGAAAAAAAAAAGTAAAAAGGGTAAAAGATTGCTCTTGAGATTTTAAGAAGGGATATCATGATCAAATAAAGATCACGATTCGTTTCAAAATCAATATTTTACCCAACCTGACCCCACTGTTTGAGGGTCAGACGGCAGACACTAGAAAAGCGACACCCGTGCAAGTCACTCTGTGAAACATTACCTCAAGATGATCCAACCACCCTACTACTATGAATCATTCAGTAGTGTCCGCTAAAAGGCCAAGGGGCCGGCCTTCCTCCACTCTGGCCTGAAGCAAACCAGCTTAGTGTTCCAATAGCCCCTCTTAGTGAGCCAGTGCGGCTGTCAAAACTGCCAAAGAGCACAAAGCTGGCTATGACACACTGCCTTCCTCAAGGGAATCGCGGGCACTTACACAGCAGAGAGAGCACTGAGACGTAACTCACACTGACACTGACTGGTGATCATCCCTAAACGCAATGTTTATCTTCAAATGGAAGCACTTAGTCTAGATTTCTCTCCTTTTTATCAAGCAGTGCATTATGTTCATTAAGTGTAAATGACTCGCTGTGGTATTGCTAGCTCTGATGTATAGAGCCAGAGCGCTGCTTGTGTGTATTTGTTGATGATACCAGGAAATACAGTGTTGCTAAGCCACGGGAGTTTGACGGATACCGTGCAAGAATCAAACAGGGAGGAACAGGGGAAAACTAAAGCCTGTGGGGAAGAACCAAAGACGTCAAAACAGTGAGTGGCAGGAGCTTCTAGTTTACCTGAAACAACAGACTGAGTTTAACAGTGTGTGTTCCTATGTTTAGAGACCACAGATGAGTCACACTTTTTACATTTGCTGTTATTTTTCACCTTATTGTAGGTCTTAACTGCTTAACTGACACTGCGGTGCTGTTTGAAACAAACTCCTTGTCTGAGAAGCAGTAGCAAGAAGTAACGTGTGCTGCCTGAGGCGCTGTCCATGGTGTTGAACTCTAGTCACTAGTTTACTGGAGCTGAACCGAGAGGTCAAGTTTTTCCTGCTTAGCATTTGCCCCTACTGGTAGATGTTGGAATTATATCATCTGGCAGCAACATGCATCTTCCCTATTGATAGACATTCAAAAGTATCTATGTATTCTTACATTATTTTTCCGGCAAGCAACATTTAAACCAGGGGTGCCCAAGCAAAATCTAATTTTTTTTTGTAATTTTTTGATTTGATGCTCAAGAAACATTTCTTATTATTATCAATTTTCCAAACAGTTGCTGCTTAATATTTATGTGAACTTAATGATTTATTATTTTATTTTTTATTTTTATTTGTTATTAAGTTCAAACTAACTAAATTTATTTGAAATAGAAATCTTTTGTAACCCTGTAAATGTCTTTGTTGTCACTTTTGAACAATGTAATGCTTCCGTGCTGAATAAAAATATTAATTTCTTACAAAAAATATATATTATATATATAATTTATAATTTATAATAATGAATAAATTAATATAATAATATATAATGATGATGTATTATTATAATAATAATAATACATTATAATATAACATTTTATACAATTATATATATTATACAATTATATACATTTTATACATTATTATAATATAACATTATACATATAACAATAACAATGCACAATAATAATAATAATAATAATAATAATAATACATTATGACAACATATATATAACATTTGGATAGTACATTAATATTATTAACAATACAATCAAAATAATATGAATATAATAACATAACATTTAATGATGTATTCATGATAGTATATTAATATTATTAACAACACACAATAATAATAAAAATATATTAACATATTATTTTGATGATGTACTGTTATAATAATTTATATTATTATAATATAATATATAATATAATATTTTGTATAAATATATACACATACACACAACAATACATAATATTATTATATTAATTTAATAACATAAAGTGTTTATTCACTTATTCATTATGTAAATAAATTCATATTCATGAATCCAATTTTTATTAGATAGACAGACAGACAGACAGACAGACAGACAGACAGATAGATAGATAGATAGATAGATAGATAGGTAACTTAAATTATTTAAATAAATAAATAAATAAACAAAAAGATAATTTTCAAAGCATAATCTCTAATTCATGTAGCTTGTCATTATATCTTTGCAAAAACAAAAATATTTTGGAGGAACCTCTCTGAGCTGAACAAGACTTCCCCCTTTTTTGTTCTGATACATCCATAAAAATACAGCTTTGCAGAGATCAGTGTTTCTACTTGCAGTTTTCTACACATATGCCAACTATCCCATCATGCATCTCCCAGAACATTAAATCCTCTGGCGCTAAAAAAGCTACCATAAATGACAAACCTTCTGTGTCTGCAACTTATTGCTCTAGGAGATGAAACGGCGTAGTTCATCTTTTTTCCAGATACCACCCCAACAAATATAAGCTGAGCATTACTGCCATCTTCCTGCAGAAACGCTTCTTTTTGACAGCGATAAAGGTAGGCTGCTCTGTGGGTGGGTTGCCAAAAACAGAGACATCCAAAGACAGTGGGCTCATGGAGTTTCAGAAGGCTCGGAGATGTGTCGGCAACATTACCGTCTGCGTCTGGATTTTGACGAGAGGTAAAATACGCAGGTACTTGGCGCAGCCCCCACAAAAGGGGGGATTGGGAAGTGACTCCGCATTCCTTTAGGGAAGCTGACACTTCTTTCTGTGCGGAGCACCTGCCCTCAAATTCTCTTATGAGTGAAATAATCCAAACTCTCATTTCTTGGCCACCCACCCACTCATCTCATCACATCTGCTTCTGTGCAGCATAATATTGATTTTGTGCGTAGGAAATTGTGATAATGAATGAAAGTCTAAATCCACACACTGGAAATATACTCGACCTGTCATTATTTCCTCATTTACAGGAGAATGGGGAGAGAAGTCACATTAGCATTCAAGAGCACTAAAAATAATCTCATCTTGTCAAGCATAACTATCAACAGTATGTTCAGGGCAAAGGTCAAGGTCAACCAATTATTCAAAGAGCTAGAATTAAGTGAGAGTATGATTCAGTCTTGTCGTGTTAAACTGTTTATCACACACACAGTCACGTTTCATGAATTGAACAGATAAAATATAGAGATATTAAATAATAAACATTTTTTTCAGTGCAATATATTCACTTACAAAAAAAAAAAAACTGGGCACAATGTATTGGATTAATAGGAATTTTCCATATTGATTTTTTATAGCTTGAATTTCTTTACATGCTATGTTTTAGGGTTAACGGAAATGTTCACAAACAGTTATGAATACTGTCCCTGCAGAAAATTACCAGTACCTTTTTTGTTTCTTTGCACTTCACTTTTGGAGTCACTCTGGGGCCAAAATTAGTCTGTACCAATACCAGTAAAAGTGGATGGTTCTTGGTACCAATTTTGGTACCATTGCAAAAACTACTGTACTGTTTTTTTAACTATATGAAATAAATTAAATAATTCTGAAATAAATTATTATTAATGCTGTTATTAATTATAAGTAAATAATACATTAAAACATTAACCTTAAACCATGTAACCTTCAAATATTATGCAATTAAGTATACGTTGTATTAAAAAAATTCATGTTTAGTAATAAAAAAACTAAAACAATTGAAAATGAAAAATAGTTATTTGTGTTTATAGTCCTTGTGATTTGCGAGCATTTCAAGCTCACTCTGAGCAAACTGTGTACTGAGTGGATTCTAATTAACGATAAAAGTTAAAATGATTGAAGTTTACATACACCTTGCAGAACCTGCAAAATTATTGGTTAATTATTTTACCAAAATGGTAGGAATCATACAAAATGCATGTTATTTTTTATTTAGTGCTGACCTGAATAAGATATTTCACATAAAAGACATTTACATAATAGTCCACAAGAGAAAATAATAGTTGAATTTATAAAAATGACCCCATTCAAAAGTTTACATACACTTGATTCTTAATACTGTGTTGTTACCTGACTGATGCACGTTTACTTTGTTTAGTGATAGTTGTTCATGAGTCTCTTGTTTGTTCCTGAACAGTGAAACTGCTTTTCTTCAGAAAAATCTTTTAGTTCGCTCAAATTCTTCATCTTTTCACGATGAGGACAACTGAGGGACACATATGCAACTATTGCAGAAGGTTCAAACCCTTGCTGATGTTTCAGAACGAAAAAACGATGCAGGAGTGTAAACTTTTGAACAGAGTGAGTGTTCATTTTTCTTTTACATTTACCCTGATCTTCAAATTCTTTCCCCGGCTCTTAATGCATCGTGTTTCCTTCTGGAGCAGCAGTGAGCATTTGAATAGTTGCATATGAGTCCCTCAGTTGTCCTCAGTGTGAAAATATGGATCTCAAAATCATACAGTCATTGTTGGAAAGGGTTCAAATACACAAAAATGCTGACAAATCAAAGAATTTGTAGGACCTGAAGGATTTTTTTGAAGAACAGAGGGCAGTTTAACTGATCATGACAAACAAGGGACTCAACTATCACTACAACTATCACTAAAAAAAAAAAAAAAGCTGGGAATTATTCAGGTAACAACACAGTATTAAGAATCAAATGCATGTAAACTTTTGAACAGGGTTGTTTTTATCAATCCAACTATTATTTTCTGTTGTAGACTGTATTTAAACATTTTATGTGAAATATCTTATTCAGGTCAGAACTAAATAAAAAATAGCATGCATTTTGTATGATCCCTCTTATTTTGGTAAAAAAATTTAACATTTTGCAGATTCTGCAAAGTGTATGTAAACTTGTCTGTGACTGGCTACAATGCCCAATGCTGCAAAAACACATCAGAAATAAAAACCTGACTTACTATGTGTTGTTACTTCCAGTACTACAGAATGCCTGGTATTGTTGTGTTTTTTTAAACTCATGTATTGACTTTGTTTCATAGCACCAGACTTTTGGCAATAAAGTTGTTGATTAACGAAGTGCTAAAATAATTAACAAGATGATAATTAATTGTAATATCCTGAACAAGCTACCTTTAAAATAGTAAATACGATTCCTTTCTCCTGAAACAATATGAGGAAAATATGTCCATCAGCCTTACCCTGTCATACAAACAGATGCTATTTAACTAAAAGAAGGTAAGCAGATAAGTCTTTACTTTAACAAATGAGCTAAAAAAAGAAGCCAGACAGAGTGAGAATTAGACGTTGAAGGGGCAGTGCACCATAAGGTTCCTCATTCACACCTGTGAAAGACAGCCCATATTCCCTAAGGAGGCCAGATCCAAGCAGCCCAACAGCAGGACATGTTTCTGCTTGTGCTATGATGTGGCTTCTGTCATCTAGCTTCCACTCTCCCTCTGTTTCACTTTCCTTCTGTTTCTGTAGCCATTTACCTTAATCTCCAGCGCTGGATTGTATACCATTAATCCACGCTTGGAAAAGACACACTTGTGAGTGGGAAAACAAGACTTGCGCTCCGAGGCATCTTGCTCCGAGCGGGGTCAGCTTGTGGTTTGCGGGGCCCTAGGCGAGATCGCGGAAATGGGCCTCATTGGGGTAAAAGTTGTCAAAACAACAAAATATCCACAGATGCATTGCAGTGTGATGATTCATGTGTTTCTTTTTAAGAACAAACACAAAAAATTACATTGCACAATGCAGACAGAGAAAATGTGATTTGCTGCTCTAAGAAGCTATTTCTAGCCGGCCCTTAAAAATGACTTTTGTTGATGTAACTTATTGTTGCGAGGTTGATCCAGTCACATCAGATTATATTTTTTTAAAACGTTTATTAAATAGAATTAATGTATAAAAACAAAAACACACTAAGAAAAACTAAAATGTGGGGCAGTAAAGAAAAATAAAGTACGCAGTTTCTGAGCAAGCAGAATTACATAAATAAAGCATATTTTCAAACAACCTTTGCAAACGGCTCTTACACTCATAACACTCATATATCCTAAAATATCTTACCATTTTATCTGGGGTTTTACAGTAAAGAGCTAGCAGCAAAAACGGATTAGCTCCAGTCCTTTTGACAGGTTGAACCGCGTTTAAAGCCGTTGTAAATTTTACCTCATTACACAAGTATTCCTGGGTTGACGGTTCCATGTATGTATTTCAGCAAAATGAACTGTTTGTTATTTATTTAATGAAGTATGAGTGACCCCTGCTGGCGTTATATTTGCTTCTTTCATATTTAATACCTGTTATGCGCAGGCTTCCGTGTTCCGTTAAACGGGTGTTGTCGCATCCGGTTCAAGCGTTTTGCATTTGCTTCGTTAATATGAAGTTGTTTTACTCAAGATGCCTTCAAAGTTCTGTTCACTAACATTTAGACATAAAAAATGAACAAAATATCAAAAATAAAAACAGCTAGCTAGCTTAACTAATTACCTTAAAGGCCCATATCGCCAGTATTTAATATGGCTGTTAAGACGGTCTCTGACAAACGGAAGTGAGACCCATTTTTTGGGTTTAGTCAGTTTGACATACAGTCAAACCAAAATTTATTCAGACACCTTCAAAATTTCTCACATTATCACAGTTTATTCGCTATAGTTTAGAAAATGAGTAACAGAATATGACAAGAAGCAGAATTAAACTGTGTTTCATGAATTCAAATTCATCTTGATAATGTCAAACTTTGATAGAAAGGTATGTAATGGATTCCCTGGTGAAAAAAACAGCATATGCTGGTATGTATGTTTTGATGCTGGGATGCTGGTTAGGTAGGTTTTGATGCTGGTTTAAGCTGGTCCTTTGCTGGTTCATGCTGGTCCTTGACCAGCAACATGACCAGCAAAAACCAGCAAAGGACCAGCTTATACCAGCTAAGGACCAGCATAAACCAGCAAAGGACCAGCTTAAACCAGCATCAAAACCTACCTAACCAGCATCCCAGCATCAAAACATACATACCAGCATATGCTGGTTTTTTCACCAGGGTTACAATCAACCAAAAATTCAGACAAATGTTAGTACGACAATATTTACACAACTTTCAATACTTTGTTGGCTAATTACCAACCAATGCTTATTTTTTTCAGTCTGTGGTGTAAAATGGTCACATTAGCAATTAAAGAAAAAACACATAAGGAAAACATGGTGGAGTCAAAGTGTCTGAATAATTCTTGGTCCCAAATTTTTATCAGTTTTACTGGTAGTCCACTGTATCAAGAATTTTTGGGTATAATATGTCACAGTTTATTTTATTTTGCTGTACTCACTTACATAAATGAACTATAGTGTCCTGCAGCACAAGTAAAAAAATATATATATATATCAAAAACTACATCTGGTGTAATTTTTGGCTTGACTGTATACCATATTTTGTGCCCTTCCCCTTCACAGAAACTCATGCTGGCAAACCGTTAATGTGTTTGCGTGTGTGTGTGTACTTGTTTTTGCTACATTGTGGGGACCAAATGTCCCCACAAGGATAGTAAAACCTGAAATTTTTTTTACATTGTGGGGACCGGCCTGCAGTCCCCACAATGTTAAAAAATTATTAAAAATAGTAAATGGTGTTTATCTGAAAATGTAACAATGCAAACATGTTTTCTGTGAGGGCTAGGTTTAGGGTTAGGGTTGGGTTAGGGGATAGAGACAATATTGTTTATTCAGTATAAAAACTGTAGAAGTCTATGGAAAGTCCCCACAATTCACAAAAACAAACGTGTGTGTGTGTGTGTGTGTTTGTGTAAGCACACAGTTTCAGGAGTGTAGAGGGAAGGGGTGTTGTACATAACAACGCACCTTAACTGTTCTAAATTCTCTGCAAAACATTGCTTCTTAGGGGTTATTGCTTTAGATTAGTTTACCTGTAGTGAATAAGCTCTGCAACTTCTGCATCTCAACTGAAACCTCAAAATTCCATCATTCCTTCACTGTGTAAAAGAATCACCAATGTTTACCCTAGTTTATCCTGTTGTCTATCTTCGAGAATTTTGTTTGAGAAAGTTTTCAAATTTAGACGTGCACTTCTGTAACTGAATCTGAATTATTTTCCAATGTAATGCATCAGCCATGTTCCCACATGAGCTAAACACCCTCTGTTTCAACCTGCTACAGTAACCACGCCCCAAACTCTCGCTATTGTTTGAGCCGGAATAAGACTGACACATTACACATTTAGGGGAGACAAACCCATGACATACTTAAAGTAGTAATTAAACAATAAACTTGATTAAGAGAATGTATTTTGACTTAAATATCTTACAAACTTCACCTTTAAAATTAGAAAATAAGATTTTGTGAAGCAAAACAAAAATCAGGTAAAGTAATGTGGGAAAAAATGTTTAATTAAACATAATTAAATAGGGCCTATACATAGAATCACAACACCTCCTATTACTCATATTTTCACGCTGCATGACTTCTTTGCAGCTCTACGTCAGCATATGTCTGTATTCCTTCCCCGGAAAGCAATGCAAACCTTACTTTGACAGGATTCTGCCATGCAAAGTGCTGTACCATTGATGTCGATGTTCACATTCTGTAAGTGTACAGCATGATTTGATCCCATTCATTGATTGCAATGGCACCAATCTAGTTTACACTGCTGTGTATTAAATGTTTTTGCATCTATCTTCTTTTTGATCACCTGTAAAGGACGGCGCAGCCTTGATCTTGCAACTTTAGATTACCTTTGTCTCAACAAAAGAAAGAAAGAGCAACAGCTGTCAATCATTTGATGCAAACTGACACATTAACAAAAGCATCTGCTGCAGAACTAAATGTTCCTTTAAGCTGTGTACTTCATAACTTACAAGCCTTTGCTAATCAACACAGACAGCTATGGGAAAATGAATGTCTGAACATACCAATATTAATTTAATTTAACCTCTTTATTAAATAAAACTGTAACAATTTTAATAACAAATTATACCAATTTGAATATCTAAATAATACTATGCAGTTGAGGTCAAAAGTTTACATACGCTTGATTCTTATTACTGTGCTGTTATTTTCACACTGAGGACAACTGAGGGACTCATATGCAACTATTACGGAAGGTTCAAATGCTCACTGATGCTTCAGAGGGAAAAATGATGCATTAAGAGTTGGGGGTGAAAACTTTTGGAATTTAAAGATCAGGGCAAATTTAACTTATTTTGTCTTCTGGGAAACATGTAACATTCTAGGAAACATCTTCATTCTGTTCAAAAGTTTACACCCCTGGCTCTTAATGCATCATTTTTTTTTTTTTTTTTTTCCTGGAGCATCAGCATTTCAACCTTCTGTAGTTGTTGCATATGAAAAGATGTATCTCAAAATCATACAGTCACTGTTAGAAAGGGTTCAAATAAAAATGCTAAACAAAAATCAGTAAACAAACAAACAAACAAACAAAAAACAGCTGTGGATCATTCAGGTAACAACACAGTATTAAGAATCAAGTGTATGTAAACTTTTGCATGGGGTCATTTTTAATTCAGCTATTATTTTCTCTTGTAGGCATTATGTAAATGTCTTATTCAGATCAGTAATAAATAAAAAATAACATGCATTTCGTATGATCGCTCTAATTTTGGTAAAATAATTAATATAATAATAATGAATTAATATAATGAATATAATGTAATGATTCTGCAAGGTGTATGTAAACTTTTGACCTCAAATAAATAAACCATAATTCATTTAAAAATTGTATTATTCAATAATTGGTAACACTTTAACTAGTAGCTTCTTTGCATGCATATTACTAGCATTTTGGCTACTTATTAGTACTTACAAAGCACATATTAATGCCTTTGTAGAATACTTTTTCTGCCTGACAATATTAATAAATACAATTTAATATTCAAATGAATACTTTTTATAATTAATAAAGTGGTTAAAGGATATATGATTTATATATATTTAAGGGTATATGGATTTGGATAGACATTCTTTTTCCCAGTGTGTGCTTAAATGGCAATTAGCTCCTTATTAATGACCCCAACATCCCATAATCCATCATGATCCAAACAAAACCACTTTCCTTTTTCAAAACAAAAAGCTAGAGGTTCTCTGTGGATGACTTTGAGTGAGTCACACCGGTCCCCAAGTCAATGCATAGTTAATACATTGGCAGACAGGGTTAAACAATTTGAACCACAAAGACAAATGCCCCTGGTTTAAAGCAGGGGAAAAAATATCGATCCCTTGTTCGTGAACACACTTTGTCAGCAAAGTTCTATTTTAAAACACGCTGCGCCGCCGAGTTCAAACAAGACGTGAGGAACCCTTGTTTATAGTCTTCTTATTATCGAATCAGAAGAGTTTGTTCCTGTTTCTGGCACAAATACACAACCCTACACAGACGCTATTTATGTTTGATTTATACATGAACACATGAAATCCAAATTAAGTAAGCGCTCAGCACGCGGCCAGCCCCAAATATGGTGGTGATTGTCATGTTGCATGGGAGGTTGTTTGATACGAGTGGTAATAGCCCGGTCCTCAGGGACAGCCCCCACAGCAGACCTCCTCTCACGTGTGACAGATTACCTATATACTGAGATGCTGCTTAATGACCAACGTTTTTCTCTCAAGTCAGCACAGAAGGTGATAAACGGAAAGTAACACTAAGAACGAATACTTTTTTTTTCAGCGAAAAGTGTTACTGATGTTCCAAGAGGCTTCATAATACTCTACATTTGCTTAAAGGGATAGTTCACTACCAAAAACAGTACAAGCTTTGTTCAAAATATATTCTTTTGTTTTGGCCTGAAGAAAGAAACATACTGTTTTGGAACGACATGAGGGTGTTGAAATGCTGAAAGAATTTTAATTTTTGGGTGAACCATTTTTGGCTGACAGCAACTTTTGATCAAGTCAAGTCCCCTTTAGTTATTACTATATATAATTTCAAAGCAGCTTCACGTTGTTAAACAGGGCGGTAACAGACTTCAAATATGAAACCAATTCAGTTTCTGCTCTGACAAGACAACTGTCATTATTCAGCTCCAGTCAGTTCAGTGTTTATTCGGTTCAGTTCAATAATTGTGTAAGGATCATCAATTATGAAACAAGTTCAATTCAGCTATAAGCAGTTCTACAGAAGACAATGGTGTTATTATTCAGCTCAAGGCAGTTCAGTGTTGATTTAATGCAGTAAAAGAATCAAAATGTATTGATTCAGCTATAAAGCAGTACAGAATATTTGATTATTCTGCTCATTTCAGTTCAAGTTTTATTCTCATCTGTGTGTCAGTGCTGTCAAATCAAGAATATTACTGAATATCAAGTGTTTATTAAACCTTATCTAAGCAAGCCAGAAAAAAATAAAAACCTTGAGAAAAACCAGGCTCAGTAGGGGGACTAGTTCTCCTCTGGAGAACTGGATTGACGAAACTATCAAACATTATGCTTATATTAAAATCATTACAATCACAAGCTGTTGTAACCTAGCTTGGTCTCATTGTTTATACTTACAAGCACAAAACATACATTTTTGTATGTTTTTATTGTTGCTGAAATGTACAATTTGGACGTATTTTAACGTTTAAATCATTAAAAATGCAACATATTTTTAGCTTAAAAAACAAATATTTACAAATCGTTTCTATCATTAAGATATTTCAAATTGATCTCATAAAAATTCATATGTATTTTACAAACACTAAAATGTACAATACTGATGTATTTACAGCATTTAAACATACAAATACATACATATTTTCAGCATTTTAATGTGCAATACTGACATATTGACATCACCTAAAAATTAATTCTTATGAATACTGAAATACTTTATATTTAATAATTTTATTATTATTATTACAGCTGTCATATCAATGGTATTATGTGTTCAATTGTATTATTGTCGTTTACTTAATATGAAATGATGACATTTCATTATGTTCTGTGTGATTTTTGCTGTCAGCTCATTTCGAAGAATAGGTCTACAAAATGTTAAACAAAACTACACTTTAAACTCTTCAAATGAATAACATTTCTGCAATCGTTTAATGATTACTTATGTCATTTTTACTTTGTTTGCAATGAGACACAAAAGACGTTATCTCCGACATCCTGTGACTGAAAACAGAAGCATAAAATACACCAAAAACACAATACAATTACAAAAGGAATCAATTTTTTTAGTCCGCTGTAATCCAAATGTTTAGAACCCATACAATTGTGGAGAACAATTGTGGTGCTTCAAGAAACGACAGGTGTTATGGCAGGAAAATTGAACGCTCATTGGCCGTTGACTATTTTGTCACAGATTGTGACATTAAGGGGCTAAGGTTTTTTTTTTTAGCTTTTTAGCTAAAAATATGTTTTGAATTGTATGTTTTAAACGTTAAAAATACGTCTAAATTGTAAGTTTTAGCATCAATAAAAACATACAAAAATTTACATTTTGTGCTTGTAAATGTTACGTATTAATATCTGTGTATAAACAATAAGACCAGGCTGGATATTTGTAGCAATTTATCATTTTATCGATAAACGATTTACATTTTTAGATCTATTAACCTACCTCCAAACCTACACCTACCCATTTTACAGTGAATATAAAACTATATAAAATGTAACTGTAAATCTACTTTTCATAGTAGCTAATCCCACTCCTACCTCTAAATCTAACCATAACTATTTCTGCACAGTATAAAGAAAAACATGACAGACAGGTAAGTGCAATCACAATCATTTATTTATTGCAAAAATGTCAAGAGCAGTACCAAAAGTAATCCAAATGATGATGCATTGCAACCGCAGTCCTCTCTGGTGGAATACAATAGTTTAGTATGAGGTGCAAGGCAGAAGTTTAAGTTGTTCATTGCTGAAAATATGATCCAGTTTATTATCCCGATCCACTCCATGAAGACACGCATTTCTCTTTCAAACACACTTCACCAGAAACACAGCATGTCGCAATCTGTGAATAAGCAGGCGAGAGCCAATGAGCGTTTGATTTTCCTGCCGTAAAACCTGTAATAAAGTTTCTTGAAGTGGCAACTTTTGAATTTGTAATGAGTGCATCAGCACAGGTTTTGATGCTTATGGACCCTGCTCAGGATGGAGACAGAGATCACAGAATAAAGGCTTGGATTTGGTGCTGTTCCTCGCAATCGTATGGATTTGGAAGATTTGGATTTGAGTGCTGAGATAAAATTGATTTCTTTTGTAATTGTTGTGTTTTTGGTGTATTTTACGGTTCTATTGTCAGTCACAGCATGTCGGAGAAAACGTGTTGTGTCCCACGGCAAACAAAGTAAACATTACATGATAAGTAATGATTAAACATTTGCAGAAATGTTACTCATTTTAAGGGTTTAAAGTGTAGTCTTATTTAACATTATGTATAGAGGGTTTGCACTTGCGTCACAATTTGGTCAGTTACCCAGATGCGTGGCCATATTGGCGATACTCGGATGTAAACAACATGTACTACTGAATACGTTGTTGTGCTAATTTATGCTGCGTTGAAGCGTGTGGAAGCTGCTAAATCCTGTAGAAAAGGACTTAGTAAGCAGGAAAGGGCACAATATTTTGGTGGTAAAGATACCTAGTATAAATTAAGATATTAGCTTAATATTTCACCTACCTGACCGGAAATGATAAAAACAAACACAAACGTTGTCAAGATTCTTGCTCTGGTTGTCCTGGTTCAGTTTGGCCAACCACAAACGCCTTTTGTTCCTCAGACAGTTTTTTGCCTTAATTTGTTTTAACTTTTGGCAGTCTATAGTATTCCAAATGTTTTTCCCTGTCCGACCGATCAGTGCAATCCAAAACATGATGATAACTGACCATTTATAGAAGCAATAATCAGCAAAATATGCAAGTTTCATTCAGTTCAGTGGCACTGTTTACGTTCAGCGGTGCCAATTTGCCCTGACTGATGACTGATTGAATACAATAATAAAAAAATAATTTCAATTAATTTTTGTGATTTCAATATTTATAAGAATTCATTTGTAAGTTGGTAGTTGTTCATATGTAAATAGGTGTTGTCATTACGTCAATATTGTACGTTTAGAAGCTGTAAATACATCAGTATTGAGCGTTTTACTGTGTGTAAAAAAAGTAACCAAATGTATGTTTTGTAGAACCACATTTAAAATACATACAAATTAGCATGAGATCACATTGATAATCTCCTAACATGTTAATTATGTCAACTTCATGAAATAGGTTTAGCATTTTCTGTGAAGCTGCTTTGAAACAGTATGCATTGTGAAAAGCATTATACAAATAAAAATGACAGCTGACTGAATGTGTAACTATTTTTGACTAGATTTTTTATGAACACTAAACAGCTAAACAATTTTCACTGTATAATTTAACAGATATGTTGTAAATGTTTTAAACTACCTTGTAAACCCACAGTAAATAATGTCTCTAGAAGCATAAAAACTAGAAAACCATGACCGATGGTTTCGAACAATGCATTTTTGGTACTTACATGTTAGGGGCCCAGAACATCCACATATAAATGAGGGGTCAATCCCTCCCTAAAAGTTAATTAAATCAGGCTTTCATGTTCACACCTGGGTCCCGTGCCTGTCAGAATCTGGCACGCGGTCACATGATCACGCCCAGTTGCTCATGCATACATAGGAAGCCCCCCCCCACCCTCATATGTTGGGGTGCCATCCTTTGTTGTGTTAGAGAGCAGATGCGGCCCCTCAGTAAATCTAATAGAGACGTGGTCCAGAGCTGGGGGGCTGGGTGTGTATGTGTATAGGGGCGGTTCCGGCTGTCACCGAGCTTGTCTTGAGAGGAGCGTGTGCTCTCTCTGCTCCCCTTATTAGTGGGCTCCATGTGTCACTGGTGTCAGTGGTTAATCCCAGTCCCCCCAGGGAATCCCACCCTCCTAAAACCAGTCGCCCCACTTCGACAGATGGGACCTTCTTCTGCATACTAATGACCGACGGATTCCAAAGGCGTGATTTTTCGGTAGTTCTGCCTGTAGAGGATGATGGAGAAGAGTGATCCGATCAATGGCTGAGGAAAGAATCAAAAAGTAGAAAGATAAATCAAAGATAAAGTACTGAAAAGAACATGGCCAATTAAGTTATGTTTTATATATTTATTTTAATAGAATTTATTATTTGAAAAATGTATAAATGTTAATATAATAATATATTATATATATTTATATATGTTATTACAATAAATAATTGTATTTATATTTTACTATATATATATATATATATATATATATACAATATTCAAAATTAATATCTAATACTACATTTTAGCTGAAAAATATTTTTTTTCTTTTGCAGCAAATATATAATATTTTGATCTATCTATCTATCTATCTATCTATCTATCTATCTATCTATCTATCTATCTATCTATCTATCTATCTATCCATCATTAATAAAAGAATAATAAAATGAATAATAAATAGTATTTTTTTGCAAAGCTATGATATATTAAAGTTATCTATCTATCTGTCTGTCTATCTGTCTGTCTATCTATCTATCTATCTATCTATCTATCTATCATTCATAAAAGAATAATAAAAATGAATAATAAATATTATATTTTATTTTTTGCAAAGCTATGATATAATTAAGTTATCTATCTATCTATCTATCTATCTATCTATCTATCTATCTATCTATCTATCTATCTATCTATCTATCTATCTATCTATCTGTCTATCTATCTATCTATATACATAATATTTGGATGTATGAATTTGAACGTATTTACATTATACATTATTCACATATATACATTTATTTACAATATTCAAAAATAATATCTAATATTACATTTTAGATGATTATAAATAAATAATACATAGTATATTTTATTTTACTTTAAACAAAATATGCATATGCATATTTCAAATTTACATATACACACATCACTATTTGAAATTAATATTTACCATATAAATAATTTAGTATATTTTAGTGTACTTTAGCTAAATATGCTATTTCAAATGTACGTAAAAATTGTGTAAATAGAGTTTTATGTATGTGCAAATATAATTTTTCAATATACTAATGATTTTGATTAAAGCATTAAAAAGTAGCAAGGTTACTTCCTTTTATATCAATAAAAGTAATTAAAGTGCATATTTCTATTGTCTGTAGAGAATCTGCTAAATGAAAAAATAATGAACATCAAAGCAATAATGTTTAATAAATATTTATGCTCCTCATGATGTTCCGTTCCTCCTATAAGCCACATGGGAAAGTCAAACTTTTCATATAGTCATATGAGCTCAAAAGCAATAAAAAGTTATTTCTTTACTTTTCCTCCTCTTTATTTTGAAGGATGGAGTCTCTTCAGTACTCAAGAGCATGAAGTGAGTTCTAATTATAGGGAGAAGTCTTTAGATATCCCACTCACTGCCTACATAACAAACATACCCAGGCCTGAGTCTAAAAACTGACACAGAGGAAACTGTTATCAAAGGGAATTCAGTTCACTTCGGAAATACGGAGTCAGATTTGCTGGCGCCTGCAGTTACTGTAAGCAAATTATGCTTTTATATGCAGTGTTTAGGAACTTCAAAATTAATTGGAAGATATATTGTTAAACGGTCAGAATAATGCTCTAGAGAAAGGCAGAGCAATTATCTACAGCAAAGAATGACTCATTTAAAACTTTGGCCCCACTCAAGTGAGGGTTTACGTCAGTAAACCGAGTAAAATCACATAAGATTATCCACAGTTTGTCATTAAATAATAACTGAGCAACCGCAGCAGTGAACACAGAAACATGGCTCACAATATTAAGGGATAAGCATAATCTTTAAGTGTCATGCTGGTTTTGCTTCGCATCCATTCTGGGTTCGTAAATAAATGAGGCTCAAAAATTTTCAATGCCGGTTCCTAAATGACTTCCGCAAGGGTGTCTCAGCAGGGGAATAACCACTGTATACACTGAGGAGGACACGTTTAGACCAAATTCAGATTGTTAAGGTTTTTCAATGGCTGACTTACTCTCAGTCCTGAGAATGTCGATATACCGTTGGCCTTTACAGGGCTTGCGACAATTTAAAATCCTGTCACGAAAGTTTCCTGGGGTTTTCATTTGTTGTTTTGTTGATACTGTCTTGAGCAGATATCGAGCGAGTGCCCGCATTTCCACCATGCGAGCAACAGTGTTTGATTTGTGAACAAATGACTCTGATGAACTGGTTCTTTTTAAAAGACTCTAAATTCCAAATCAAAAGATTTCAAATTCAGTAGTAAGTTAGTGGTTTGAATCTGCCGCACTTACTCTGTGAATCAGTTAGAGGTGTTACTGACTCCCTAACTAAACTTTCAATCTCATTACCATTACAGTGACATATACTTTAGGTTTGTAAGACTTCAGTTATGACTTTGTGTATGATTACTATATATAATCAGCATCTTTAAATCAATACTTTTATAATTTGTCATGTTTTTTTTTAATTTGATTATGTCATTTGCAATGCTTCATGGGATAGTAATTTATGTGCTTTTGTCTTTGTGTCCAATTTTTTTTTTTTTTTTTTTTTGCTTTAAAGTTTGTACTGTTGTGATTCACCTTGTAGCTGTTTGGTTTGGTTCATGGCAAATAACTCTTGTTAAATGAGAAGTTCACTTCCAGAACAAAAACTTACAGGTAATTTTACTCACCCTCTTGTCATCCAAGATGTTCATGTCTTTCTTTCTTCAGTCGTAAAGAAAAGGAAAACATTTCTCTCCATATAGTGGACTTCTATGGTGCTCCTGAGTTTAAACTTCCAAAATGCAGTTTAAATGCAGCTTCACAGGGTTCTAAACAATCCCAGCTGAGAAAGAGGGGTCTTATCTAGCGAAACTATTGTTTTTTTTTAAATTACAGTTTATATACTTTTTAACCTCAAATGCTCGTCTAGCTCTGCAATGCGCATGCTCTGTGTAATTCGGGTCAATACAGTTAGGGTATGTCGAAAAACTCCCATCTCATTTTCTCCTTCACTTCACAATCATCCTACATTGGTGTTTTACCTTTTATTGTAAAGGACGTTTGAACTTCTTTGCGTTTTCACTTTGTAAACACTGGGTCGGAACTTCTGCAATGATGTAGGATGATTTTGAAGTTGGAGGAGAAAATGATATGGGAGTTTTTAGACATACCCTAACTGTATTGACCCGAATTACACAGAGTACAAATGCGCTTCACAGCTAGACAAGATGAGCATTTGAGGTTATAAAGTATTTTTAGAAAATATCCGATCGTTTCTCTAGATAAAGCCTTTTGAAGCTGCATTTAAACTGCATTTTGGAAGTTCAAATTCGGGGGCACCATTAAAGTCCACTATATGGAGAAAAATCCTAAAATGTTTTCCTCAAGGAACATAATTTCTTTACGAATGAAGAAAGGAAGACATAAACATTTTGGATGACAATCAAGTGAGTAAATTATCTGTAAATTTTTGTTCTGGAAGTGAACTTCTCCTTTAAAAAACAGTGGGTTGGCATGTTTGCACTCTATTACTGTTCATATGACAATGAGTATTTAAAGATAAACATTCACATAGTTTTGTTGTATTATTTAAAAATGAAATTATGTAATACATTTTAAAGAGTCTAATTTTTACAAAAACAATGGTTTTTGTGTATGAGCTGACTGTAAAGAAAACAGGAAGAAATAATCCTAAAAACAAATGTACATAACTTAAAATGCCGTAGTCTATACACTGTCAGAAAAAATACAAAAATTATACCTTTAGGGCTACAACAGCTTGTCACTGGGGCAGTACCTTCAAATGGACACATTTGTACTTTCTTTATCCCTAAGGAGTGCGCATTAGTACCTTAAAGTAGTAATATGTACGTTCACATAGTAATATGTACTCTTATGGTACTATTATGAATCCTTTAGGGGTAAAGAAGGTACAAACATGACCCTTTAAAGGGATAGTTCACCCAAAAATAAATATTACCCCATGATTTACTCATGCTCAAGCCATCCTAGATGTATATGACTTTCTTCTTTCTGAAGAATACAATTGGGGTTATATTTAAAATTATCCTGGCTCTTCCAAGCTTTATAATGGCAGTGAATGGCGTTTAAGATTTTGATGCCCAAAAAATTGCATCTATCCATCATAAAAAGTACTTCACACGGCTCTGGTAGGTTAATAAATGCATTCTTAAATGAACTGATTATACAATCTAAAGTTTGTTTAAGAAAAACATCCATATATAAAACTTTATAAACTGTAATTTCTAACTGCAAACTGTTGTACACACGTTCACGAAAGATTTGCGTTCCAGCGAATGATGTAGGACATAGGCGAATGTGGTGATGTACGTGGAAATACAGTGGAGAGAGCAAAACAAAACACCAATCACAAATTAAATGTACTAAATGAGGATTTATAAAGAAGTCGGAGGACTTTGATCTAAGCCAACAGGAGACTGGTTTTCCTTTGCTGTTAACAAAACTTTAGAACTCAAGAAACTAGAGCTTATGCTACGTCCTACATCATCCGCTGGAACGCCACTCTCTTGTGAGCGCACGTATGACAGTTAGCAGAAGCTAGATTACGGTTTATGAAGTTTTAAATATGGATATTTTCCTTACACATATGCATTTATTCACTTCAGAAGGCCTTTATTACCCCCTGGAGCTGTGTGGAGCACTATTTATGATGTATGGATGCAGTTTTTTGTGCTTCAAAATCTTAAACCCCATTCACTGCCATTATAAAGCTTGGAAGAGCCAGAACATTTTAAAATATAACTCTGATTGTATTCGACTGAAAGAAGTCATATACACCTAGGATAGCTTGAGGGTGAGTAAATCATGAGGTAATACTTCCAGTGACAAGCTGCCATATCCCTAAAGATACAATTTTTGCACGTTTTCTGAAGAGTGTATTCTAATAATACCCCTTTAGCACAGCATATAGCAGTGACTTGTTAAAAGCTGAAGTGCAAAGCTATGTACAACAGCCTTTATACAGCAGTTCCGAAATTTTACTAAAAAAGTCATTTGGCTGCAAAAGATTTCATGTTGGCAGGTACCCTACCTTACCATTTTGAAAAATGCAAATGGGATAGTGCTTTTGAATTTGATTTTGACCTTGTGTTACTTATTTTCAGCAGCAAGGCGGATACTTTTCTTATAATGAATCAGACAAGCACAATGGGACAAGTGTGGAAACAATCTTCTCATTAGTAAGATCATCAACCGGCAGATGATGAAAGCCGCATTGAGAGCGGCCACAGCATCACTTTCATTAATGGCAACTATTTGCGGAAATGCACAACATTTTCTCCGGTCTCTGAGGGGCCGAATGGCAAAAAAGGACATTTGTATGCATGAATATTACATTTTTTCTTCTGCTCCAATGTAAATAATTGATCAGGATGCACTTAGGAAACCAGCATCTCGGAGGCACTTTACCAACATGTGTCCTTCAAATCCACAATGGTTCCGTCTCCTGATGTAGAAAAAATTACAACCCCTCTCACCACCCCCTCAACCCTGACAAACAACACAAAGATGTTTGATCTCTGAAACAATCACCATCATTGTCAAGGGAACTTTTGAAGCTTCTGGACGAGGTCTTCTGTGTGGGGCTTTCACGTAAGGTCACTTTGAAACTGCATGAGGTTCATGTCTGCCGCATACCTCTCCTCATTTACCGCAGCTCGCTAACGCTATACAGGAATTCCCCCCAGCGTGATCTGAGAGGGGCTCTGACTGCACGCTCAACAGATGGCCATGAGGTAGCGTTGCTAAGCGACTGGTCATCACTGATCCCACAGCTCGCTCCGGAGAAATCTCTCCTGCATTATGAACTTATTTACAATAATAACACTTTTCATTTGAATAATCACTCTGCGACTGCTGCATCGGAAGACTAACACTCCGGGGCATTATAAGTCATTCATTAAGGACGTCTAGCCTAATTAGACAAGCAAAGATGCTCAAGAATTAGAAACTTTAGTCATTATGAAGCAGGGCTGATGGTGAAAACAACATGGACACCCCCAAAATTCTGCTGCTTAATATTGACAGAACTTCCCAGAAAGCTTTAATGTGCCCAGAATAAAGCATTTCAAGTAAGAAAGGATCTAAAAACGGAGTGCAGGAGACAAACAAACACAACTCAAACAAAAGCAGTGTACTACACTAGAGCGGAGGAAGCGTACGCCGCTCCCGAGTCCTTATTTGATTAGACACCGTGCGAAACACTCCCGGCAGTGTGTTTAAAAATGGGCAAAGGTAAAAAGAAAAAAGTCAAGATAATGCTGTGCAGTTCAATGTCTGAGAACGGGGTTTGAGATTCTTTCATCTAAAAATAAGTTTTATAAGCGCTCCTCGTCGCTGTCCTCACTTCCCATTTTCTGGAAATGCGGCGGACAGATGATTCACTCTAAGGAGGAGGAAGAGGAGGAGGAGGTACATAGATGTTAACAGAACAAATAACACAGACAGACACATCCGTCATCTTTCTTATTCAAACAAGCACTCATAAAACAAAGATAGACCATTTTATCCATGTATAAACATACTGATACTACTTTAATACCCACTGCAATTCAGGGAGAGAGGGTAAAACAAACATGAACAGATGCACAGATGTACCCAGAGGTCAAAGTTTAAATAATATGCAGATGGAAAAGAAATCTTAACACTACTTTGCATAAATGAGCTTGCGATGGACTGATATTAAAATTCTAGGGCCCACTTTATATTAGGTGGCCTTAACTACTATGTACTTGCATTTAAATTAATCATTTGATACAATGCACTTATTGTGTACATGTTTTTATTAGGGCTGTCAGTTAAATGCATTAACTTCATTAAAGGAGAAGTCCACTTCCAGAACAACAATTTACAAATAATTTACTCACCCCTTTGTCATCCAAGATGTTCATGTCCTTCTGTCTTCAGTCATAAAGAAATTACAGTTTTTGAGGAAAACATTTCAGGATTTTTCTCCATACAATGGACTTCATTGGTGCCCCGAATTTTGAACTTCCAAAATGCAGTTTAAATGCAGCTTCAAAGGGCTCTAAACGATCTCTTTACGTATACTTTACGTATACTTTTTAAGCACAAAACCTCGTGTAGCACAGGCTCTGGGATGTACGTCCACGATGCTACAAATTAGTAATGGGTCGTTCTTGAACGATTCTTTCATTTTGAATGAATCTTCAATGTGACTCAAGAAGAACGAGTCGTCTCGGGAGTGATTCGTTCAGTCACGCATGCACAACATCCTATTAGGTTCTGCACTGGAATTAGTTCACCTGTTTCGAGTCTTCGGGTTTTTCGAGTCATTTGTTCATCTTATGGGGCTGTCACGTGATGAACAAACAACTCAAACCTGTTGTCTGTGCTACACAAGCTTTTGCGTTTAAAAGGTATAAAAAGTATTTTCCGAAAAAAAAATGACTGATCGTTTCACTAGATAAGACCCTTCTTCATCGGCTGGGATCATTTAGAGCCCTTTGAAGCTGCATTTAAACTATATTTTGGAAGTTCAAAATCGAGGCACCAATGAAGTCCATTATATGGAGAAAAATCCTAGATGCTTTCCTCAAAAACCATAATTTCTTAACGACTGAAGACATGAACATCTCGAATGACAAGGGGGTGAGTAAATTATTTGTGAATTGTTGTTCTGGAAGTGGAGTTCTCCTTTAATTAGTTATGAAAAAATAATGTGATTAAAATATTTTAACGCAGTTAACGCGCTGGCCCCGCCCCAGACCTTTACATCATCTTGCATTTGATATAGTTGACTGTTGACAAATATAATGCAGTGCAACAACTCCATAAATGCAGTTATGCCATAAAATTCAAGATATTGATGCAAAAATTGCCCCTGTATGTATTTTTGTCTCATATTTATTTCATATGATAAGCAATATCACACCAGCAGCAAGAGCAATATGTGACCCTGGACCACAAAACCAGTCTATACCAAGTAGCATAAGTATATTTGCAGCAATAGCTAAAAATACATGTTATGGGTCAAAATTATTGAGTTTTCTTTTATGCCAAAAAGATCATGTTCCATGAAGATATTTTGTAAATTTCCTATCGTAAATATATCAAAACTTAATTTGTGATTAGTAATATGCATTGCTAAGAACTTCATCTGGACAACTTTAAAGGTGATTTTTGATTTTTTTGCACCTTCAGATTCAAGATTTTCAGTTGTATCTCGGTCAAATATTGTCCTATCATAACAAACCATAAATCAATGGAAAGCTTATTTTTTAAGCTTTCAGGTGATGTACAAATCTCAATTTCGAAAAATTGACCCTTATGACTGGTTTTGTGGTCCATGGTCACATATCACAGGAGTGCTGATTTTGTCCTGATCTATTATGAGTTTAAATGTGATTTATATAACAGTTTGGTAAATACGAAGTTGATATTGTGTTATATTTTAAGCACAATATTATGTGTTTTTGCTCAATTTTGCAGAGAACATATTAGCTTTTAAAGCCATAGTGCAATTGTTGTGTGTCTCTGAGCAACACATTGGTGTTTAGTTTCTGAATGAATCCACTTTAAAGGAATTTTGTGAATCAATGATTCAAATGCCCATTCATAAAGAGAGCCATTTACTTTTTCCATGAATGAATCAGCCATTTAAATGAATCATAAAGGCATTTATTGCCACCTGCTGGCAGATTTAGTTTCTTATTTAGAGTATAATTTCATAGAAAATAAATAAATAAATAAAATAAAAACATTAAAGGGATAGTTCACACAAAAAATTTAAATTCTGTCATAATTTACTCTCCCTCATGTCATTTCAAAACTTTCTTTTGAAAAACATAAAAGAATTTTGAAGACTGTTGGTAACAAATCTGTTTTGCTTACCAATGACTTTCATTGTATGAACAAAAAGCACTGAGATGTTTTTCAAATTATCTTCTTTTATGTTCCATAGTTTATGTTAGGCCGTTAGAGCCTAAATGTTTGATGTTTGATCGTTTGATGTAAGTACATAGTAGTTGAGGCCAGCTAATATAAAGTGGGACCAAATTTGATAACATTTTGTTTAAATATATGTAATATAAAAATGGTTTTAAATGCTACAAGTGAATTTAGACATCACAACATTATAATGTACAGTATGAAAAATGGATAGTCATTTTGAGATTTGCTAAGGATTAAAGTGATATGAGATTTGCTAGAAATTAACAGTGTTAATAAATTCTTAGTATGTTTAAAGATTATGTTTAAGTAAGCATTAGATGACAGCAAAGGTAATATAAATGCAAAAATATGGTAAAATAGCGATGCACAATTAAATATGCAATATCTGTGTCAATAAATGTAAAAAAAAAAGTATCAAATATCTGGCAAAAAGTTGGTACGGCTCTACATTTTATGCACTAAATACATTTTATTAAATAATAATATTGAATAATTTTATTAAATACAATTCTTCGCAGCATTATATTATATTGCATTATATTATATTATGTTATATTATATCATGCTGGGTTACTATAAATTACTATAATTCTTGCTTAAAATGAACCCAGAATTGGTTGGGAATGAACAATTATTATTATTATGTTTAATAAACGAACATTTATTAATAAGCTGAATAAATAGTAATTAAATAAACATTTAAATGGCTCATTAATAAAGTTTACCTTTTGATTATTATTAATGCCTCTAGTAATTATGTCTGATTTTTAATTTACAATCTATTTTGGGTTCATTTTATGCTCACCATATAGTAATTTCTAAACAACAGTTGAGTTAAATAGAACTACCCAGAAGGCTGTGTTAAACATTTAACCCAACGGCTGGGTCAAAACAACCCAGTTTCTGGGTTTGTCCATATTTCACCCAGCATTTTTTAGAGTGTATATATCATGTTAAAGCCACATGTCTTTACTAATAGTAATAGCAGGCTTGATCTTAATATATTTAATAATACAGTCATACAACTATAATATGGATATAGCTGTATTAAAGTCAACAGACTTTATGAGTTCTTGTGCCTGCAAGAAGGAGAAAGTGCTTCTTTTTTTTCTTAAATGACTTTACACACCACTTAACTGCATGAAACGTCAAGCACACGTATGTCAGGGGCTCCCATTTGGGACATCAAACAAGGTAACACACTAGCAACCCTATGACACATCCAATTCCCAGATAAACAACCATGACAGTGACAAATAATCCCTAACCCCTTTAATAAATATATAATACGTTTATCTATGGGGGCATCAAAAGATAAATAAATAAGTAGATGAAAGGGGGCTCAAGTCGCAGATTCTCCTCCCTCAGATGTGAATGTTGAGGGGCTCATGGGGACATATTCAGGCAGGGGATGAGTAAACTTGAAAGGCGCTGCGTTTCTGAAAGACAGTATACATTTTTTTTCTTTTGTTCAAGTCTGTCACTGTAATCTAATCAAACCACACAGAGAAGCAAGAGAGAGAGCTGGAGGCTGGCAGAAGTCTTGCCAATACATTGCAATAAAGTTAGACTGTAAAAATGTTTTATCAGGTAACCTAAGTACACCTCATGGGGTAACGATATTTAAAAGGTTTGATTTTTATTCAAAAAACATTTCATTTGACCCAATAAATTAGGTTATATTAGGCAAAAATCGAATTTTAAAGGCTTTGAGTAGAGAATTTTGCTAATGTCAACAGATAAAAAACAGTATAAACTTGGAATAGACAATCGAATGATTTCTACAAAGTGATTTCTACAACATATTGTACCATGTAGGCTGTTTTAAAATTAGTATATGAATGTCTGAATCTGTGTGAAGAAAAATTAATCTTGGGAAGCAGTTATGTAACATTTAGAGGCATGCTGATTCTTTATGTCGATAACAGGAAGCTTGTTAACTGCTTTGTAAGAGTGATGGAAAATAGGATTGCTGGACGTCTGGGGGAAACATGTGAAATTAGCTTGGCCATTACCTGAGGAAGCCCACACCAATGAGAGCCCTGCGTTATCAGTCTAAATGTCTGAGTACAGATGTGTGGGTGGATGTGCTAAGTCCCTGATACTTATTAGTGGGATTTCCATAGAGGGTCGATACGGCCTGAGCTTACCAGCGTCCTGCTGCAGTCCCACACACTGTCCTGTTCTGACATGTAGTCACAGTAGCTAATCTCCAAGCCTCCAACTCACTGCATACTTAATCACTTTGGGGGTGGCCAGAGAATGGGGACGAACAGCTCCGGCGCTAACACCAAAACAAATTTCTACATGTTCTTTCTTTATCTTTTTTTGGTTTCTCTTCTCCCTCCCTTTCTCTCAATGTTATACATCAACATTTATGTTTACATTGAATCATTTAGCAGATCCAAAGGAACTGAGGAACATCACAAGCAATTAACAAGTTCATACAAGAGCCAACAAGTACCTCAAGGCCAAGTTCAACAGGAAGCTACAAAAAAAGAGAAAAGTGAAAACAAGAAAGGAACAACAAGTACCTTTAGGTATGGTTGTGGTTTAGTTAAGTGCTTGCAGAAGTAGAAGTTGGAAGCTTGTTCCTTTGCACAGCAACAAAAAATGTGAAGGTTCTGGAAAGTGACTTTGTGACAGAACCACTGTGTTCTACAGAGGCTTAAAGGGCTAGTTCACCCAAAAATGATAATTCTGTCATTAATTACTCACCTACATGTCATTCCAAAGCTGTAAGACATTTTTTCATCTTCTGAACAGAAAATACAATATTTTTGATGAAATCCGAGAGCTTTCTGACCCTGCATAGACAGTGACGCAACTGACACGTTCAAGGCCCAGACTCAGTCTTTGACGCATGTTCACGGGAGTTGTATAAATATTAAAATCATTGTTTTTGTTTTCTTTGTACACAAAACCACTTATGTCACATGGACTATTTTAATGATGCCCTTACTAACTTTCTGGGCTTTGAACATGTCAGTTGCATTGCTGTCTATGCAGGGTCTGAGAACTCTTGGATTTAATAAAAAAATATCTTAATTTGTGTTCCGAAGATGAAGGTCTTATGACTTTGGAATGACATGAGGGTGAGTAATTAATGACAGAACTTTCATTTTTGGGCGAACTATCCCTTTAATTGCTCCAGCTACAGTACATGATGAGCCTAGACGAGATGTGGGTAGTGAAGTCCTGTTGTGATCTCAAGAAGTTTCTCAGATCACCATCTTTTACATGGGTTCCTAGGTTTGAAATGTTTGAAAATAATGTGTTTAAGCGGAAGCCTTATGTAGAGTAGTGTAATGTGTGCGAGAGATATAAAGAGGGAGTTCTGGTTAAATGCCACACTGGAAAATGTACTTTTTGTAGATCTTAAAATGTTAACAGTGTACACATCTTTTTGGGGGATTCAATTCATTTTCCCAATTATTTTAAGCAACTCTTTTGAGTTAACTAAAATGTCAAATCGCAACCTGCTGTCATTGTAGCAATTACCTATTCAAAGGGATAGTTCACTCTAATTGAAATTCTGTCATCATGTACTCATTATCCTCATGTCGTTCCAAAACTGACTTCTGTGGAACGTTTAAGTATATATTTTGAGAAATGACTCTGAGAAGTGACTGCGTTTACATGGACATCAGTAATCTAACTATTTACTTTATTCTGAATAAGACAATATTATGATTAAGGTGTTTACATGAGCTCCTTTTAGAATATGCCTTTCATGTTCCCGTTTTACATGTTATAGTACATAGATCGATTAATGGCACACGTCATTACGTCCCCACATTACGGCATCTTCTATGGTGAGTTTGAACATTCAAAATGTAGTTTAAATGCAGCTTCAAAGGGCTCTAAACAATTCCAGCCAAGAAACAAGTGTCTTATCTAGCGAAATGGTCGGTTATTTTCTAAAAAAAAAAAATGAAATTACAATTTATTTAGTTTTTCATCTCAAATGTTCATCTTGTCTAGCAGTCCTGTTCAAGACAGTTAGAGTATGTCGAAAATCAAATTTTCTTCTCCAACTTCAAAATCAAAAGGATGATTTTGAAGAAAATGAGACGGGAGTATATACATACTCTAACTGTCTTGAACTGGAACACACTGAGTTCACACAGAGCTAGACAAGACGAGCATTTGAGGTTAAAAAGTATATAAATTGCACATTTTTTTAGATAATAACCGATTGTTTCGCTAGATAAGACCCCTATTCCTGGTTTAGAGCCCTTTGAAGCTGCATCTTGGAAGTTCAAACTCACGGGCACCATAGAAGTCCACTATATGGAGAGAAATCCTGAAATGTTTTTTCTCAAAAAACATAATTTCTTTACGACTGAAGAAAGAAAGACATGACGATCTTGGATAACAAGGGGGTGAGTAAACTGTAATCTGTAAAAAAAAAAATTCTGGAACTGAACTAATATACTGAAGAGTATGTGTGGCTGTCAGTCACTGCATCAGTGTGGATAACCACTGTACTTTGGAATTACAAATACTACATCTTGAAAGTATGTCCAAAATAAGAAGTTTCACCAGAAAATGTCTGAACGGTAAGTAACATGTCTGCCAGTTTTGTTCTGACCAACTGAAAAAAACCTTTACAATTAATTGCGCTACCACTGATGATTAAATCTAACGATCACAAATTTAGCTCAGATCATGTCAAACCATGCAAATTATTATTATTGTTATACTTTGTTCTCAAATTGTTAATGTTAACAAGTCAAGTCACCTTTATTTATATAGCACTTTTAACAATACAGATTGTGACAAAGCAGCTTAACAGTATTAAATAGGAAATAGTGCACCAATAATCCAAAAGGACAACAGTAAACAATAAATTTACGAAGGCAGTTCATCACTGAATTCAATGAGGTCATCATCCAGCTCAGTTCGGTTCAAATAGTATGCAATACCACTGGAAATTAAGTGTCGCCGACTAAGCAATCCAGAGGCGACAGCGGCAAGGAACCAAAACTCCATCGGTCACAGAAATGGAGAAGAAAACTTTGGGAGAAACCAGGCTCAGTTGGGGGGCCAGTTCTCCTCTGTCCAGACGAACCAGCAGTTTGTTCCAACAACATCAACATTGCATGACTAGGTGTATTTAGTGTGCGTTAGCGTAATCTGTTGATTTTATTTTCTGTACAATCCAATTTCTAACTGTCATACCATTTGAATGACACTGAAAGAAATTAATCTTTTAACCTCAAAAAGCAATTTAATGTTCCTTAGAAGCCGTTCTAAAACGACAAGTTGAATTATTCCAGCTGCTATATGTAGAGGCTACAGATGCTCCACCAGCTGCAGGATCCATACACACAGTAGCCTGCTAGCCGGGACTCCGTCTTTATCTATACAGGTGTAACATAAAGACGCAAAGATGAATGACCCGAATCACTCAAATTATAAAACATTATTACAGTCTTACCTTTGTGGATTGGGCTAAGGTAAGGAGTTTTGAATACTGACTGGTTACGTACTTGCTCAACAATTGATTCTGGATCATTTTTAACCAAAAAGAGTTACAGAATGCAGCTGACAAAAATATTTCTTCTTATCTTTTAACAGTCCTCATCATAACCTCATGTCAAGTAGAAGAGCAAACTCATCTTGACATCACAAGACCACAAGCTAGTAAACATGACAACACAATCATCTGGCAAGCGGTCAGACAACACAACCATATTCATTTTTTATGTCTTAGTACATGCTGGTAAGAGGATGAATAGGAATAAACCACAAACCATTTTTCACTATAGGCCTGTTTGAACTAAAATGTATTTATTCAGCTCACCTGCTGTGCCTGCTGGTTCAAAGTAAAAAATGTGAGTAAACTGTAAAAGAAAATCAGCATCAAGATGCATTACCTGTGTTCCTGAAAGTTTCTGTTAGAAGTACAATAGCAGCGTTATTTACTTTATCTTAGATCCCTTGATCTCATTTTTCGCAGTGCAGGGATATGTGCCGGGGCTGAAATTTCACCATGCCTGATATTGCACTGTGATGTGCAGTTTCATCTAATCCAACCGATTTCTGGCTCACAGTCACTAAAAGCACTGCAAACACCCCATTCCAAAACACAAGAGCAGCCCTCAAAAACACAATAAAGAAAATCTCATGAATTACTAAATATTAAAGGTTATCAAACATATATATTACTATATATGATCCCCACAATCTTAGTTTGAAAATGCACCTATTTTCTAAATGCATGTCATTGATCTTATTGTGCATTCATCCATTTTTCTTTCTTTTTTTACCTCAAATTTGAAAGGTTACCTGTTATGCAAAATTTACTTTTACATAGTTAAACATAAATGTCAGTTGGTAGTGTGTGTACACAACCACCCTATAATAATAAAAATCCACCTGCTCCTTATTTTAATCCCCGTAAATCATAAAAAGTGTCTTAGAACAAGCCGTATACAGAATCCATAAAATGTGATGTCACCCACAACTGTTGACAGACACTGCCGTATTAGCCACTGTATTAGACACTGCCCTGAGTGAGCCACACATAATCTGTCATGTTACTCTACACACTAGAGCATTTAAAAGCACCATTTAAAGGGGTCATTGGATGCCCATTTTCCACAAGTTGATATGATTCTTTAGGGTCTTAATGAAAAGTCTATAATATACTTTGGATAAAAATCCTCAGTGGTAGTGTAAAACATCACCCTTTCTACCTTGTCAAAATGAGCTCTGCAAAAATCATCCCATTCTGGTCGAGGCTGCTGTAAATGCAAATGAGCTCTGCTCGCCCCGCCCCTATCTTCTCTCTGTGGAGTGACGAGCCTGTTTACTTTAGCCGCATTTAGCCACGTTTAGCCGCTAAACTTGCTAACTAGCACATTATTAGGAAAGACGATCACAAAGATTCATAAAAAACCCTTATACTCACTTCTGCTGTAAGTGAAGCTGGATCACAAATGATTTGTGCAAACATAGACGGATATATGTAGATCGGGAGTAATCCACTGCATCTTCAGCGGCTCAGATGTCGGGAGTAAATGACGACCACAACGTTCATTATTACATCCAGCCACACAACACCTCAATCGCACAATTCTTGTCTAACTTACATCCCTGCTATGGCATCAAAACATGGAGGCTGGACTGTTACAACTGATCTGAGGTAAGACGCTCACGTCAATCAACTATCGTGGGAGTGGCCTCTGTCGGTGTGATGCCACAACGACAGGCATCTGAGAATGGTTTGATTTAAAAAATGGAATATTATTTTTACAGATTAATTAAAAACCACTGCATGGATTTTTATCATTATAGAGTAGATTTGTACATACACTGCCAACACACATGTAAAAGTGAACTTAGCATCCGATGACCCCTTTAAGTAAGAAATGCCTTCTTATTAAAGCTATAGATGTTATTCAGTCCAGAGAAGTGAGTGATTTTCTGCTTCATTTTATTGCTATTAACAGCATAGACAGCACTAATTATGCTGATGTCACTTAATTCACAGATCTAATATAAACATATGATTTCTTTCGCAGCTGTTTACCTTTACAGACATAACTGACCGTGTTTTTGCAACTCATGTATGTTTTCAACATAACCATAGACAGTCTAAGTGCAATAAGACTTGAAAGATAGCATTCTGTGTGACAACCTCTTTCTGTGTGCCTGCTTCGGACATGTGCGCTCAGAAAACCTTATATCAGAAGTTTACACTGATATGGGTTCAAAACGCATGATTTCAGCGCGATATACATGATAATCAAAACCAAACATTTGTTTTTCTGCAGCATATCTGAGGTACGAGCTGTAACGGTACAGCCCTATTTTGGAAAAGGGGGTGGGAGCAGAAGCTCATTTGCATTTAAAGAGATGCACAAAAACAGCGAATTTCTGCTTCCACTCAAAAGAGGCATTTTCAAAATGAAATGATCTGTGGGGTATTTTGAGCTGAAACTTCACAGACACATTGTAGGCACACCTGAGCCTTATATTACATCTTGTAAAAACGTGCATAACAGATGACCTTTAAATCAAAATTCAGTGATCCAGAAAAATCATGGACTTCTCTCTGATGGTGTTTACCTTGTATACCTTTTTATCTTTTTAGTTTCATTTTCTAATGTGAAACAGCGGCCTGGGCCAGTGCTGCCACCTTGTGGAACAACTGATTAGTGTAAAACAAATTCAATACACATGTGCGACCTGCGATCTTTGGTTACAAAAATCAGGTGGTGTGCATGCATGCACATACTATTCTGATGATGAAATACGCTAGTGTACAAGTTAAAAATGATATACACTTTTGGCTTGAGACAAAATGTTTTCTATCCAATCAATTTTTTTCAATTGATCAATCGATTTCATGTATTCTTCTGCATATTCATACAACTGTCACGCAAACGTTAAAGATTATTTAGAGGTAAGTTAAAAAAAATTAACAGGTTTTATTCAAAATAAAAATATGACTTAAAATGATTTAATCAACTTGACTAAGTCACACCAACACAAGTATTTGTATGGTTCAGCTCAGGTAGAAACAGCTCATTAAGGAAACAACTGCAGGTTTCCACTTTCAACACTGCAGATCATGAAAGATTAATGTAAGAATCTTTGCATATTAAAATTTGAGTGGGAGAGGTTTGTTTAAAATATGATCAGCCCTCAGGAAAAACTTCCTGAACAGAAACCTAAAGTGGCCTGAGTTACACTAAAACAAATTAAATTTTAATTTTAACATTTATGGTGGCGATAAATACGTACTTACTGTTTTCCGCTTGTTCCCCTCTAGGACTTATCCTTCAGCAGTAAAGTGACACAAACACTTCAACTTATTTAGCAGCCATTTGTATATTTATTAAATTTTAAACCATTATATTTTCCTCATGCCATCCATTAAGACCACGGGCTTGCCACAGCCCGTTTTGTTCTTACAAGAAAGACATTTCTCTGGTGAATGCATCTTTACACGACTATTGTGTCCCGTGTCTCCAGCAGGGAATCTCTCACAGTGATTGTCCATTGAGACTGGCTCTCTCACCACTGGGTAGAAAATCTCCCTGCTGCTCTTTGGATTCCATCATATATGCTCACAGTGGTCATCACAGCCTTCACTGTCTAACATCTTATAGCTGACCTATTGATGGGGAGACACTCTGTGCCTCTTGATGATCTTTACAAAGGTCTTTACAAAGGCCATACTTCCATTTTAAGTCCAAGTCATCACGATACAGACCAGCGAAAGGAAGCGGGGGGAGAAAAGCTGGTTTTCTCACTTTAAAGCATTTTCACACCTCTCAATGAGGCTTGATGGTTGCAACTTTTATAGGATTTTATGAAGCAGCATACAATACTGGAGCAAACTACTTAACAGTTGTTCAGAAAAAAACGTGTTGGGCTTGATGTAAGGTCAACATGCAGAGACAGGCAGAAAAATAATTCAAGTCTAAATTCACATGATTTCAGTGGTTTATACAGTAGCTATTCTTTAGGTATTAGGGTGTTTATTTAGGGTTTTAGTGTTCCATTTGGAAGAAAATATAATTCCCCTCCTCATTTAAGTTAGATTTTCCCGTTTTTGGCTGACATCACTAAAAATCTATATTTTAAAGCTATTAATCAATATATTGGCCAATATTAGTTTTTAGACTGATTACTAAAAACAACAACAACAAAAAAGTTACTTTAAATGTCCAGATATCTAAATGCTAACACTTTAATTTATCAAATTAAACAACTCCTGTTTCTTTGCTTTTTGTTTCAATTTTTTAAGGTCACATTATCGAGCCAGTACCAATATAACCACCAATATATTGTGCATCGCAATAAAGATGGTAGAATCTATGACTTATTAAAGAAAATAAAAATGTAAAAGTAAAAAAATGTTAAGAAAACTAGTTTATAAACAAACTTTGAAGTTGGCTTTAAAAAGCCTACACTGAAAGTTTGAAAGAATTGTAAAAACTTAAAGTTTGAAAGTTTAGATAGATAGATTATTGCTAGCATGATTAGCATGTTGTTAACATGTTTTCAGCATGATTAGCATGTTGCTAGCATGTTTATAGCATTAACGTGTTTCTTGTTATTTTATTTTATAATTTAGCATATAATTGATCAAATTAAATAATTTATGTTTGTTGGTTTGTTGTTTCAATATTTAACTGATTGTTTTTTTGTTTTTTTTTTTAAGTCACATTTTATGAGCCAATACAGTATAACCACCAAGCAGGTTGCTAGCATGTTTTAGCATGATTAACATTTTGTTTACATGTTTTAGCATGATTAGCATGTTGTTAGCATTCTACTAGTATGTTACTAGCATGTTAATAGCATGATTAACATATTGTTACCGTGTTTCTAGCATGATTAACATGTTACTAGCATGTTGTTAGCATGTTAATAGCATGATTAATGCAATGTATGTTTCTAACATTATTAACATGGTGCTAGCATGTTTTAACATGTTAGCATGTTGTAACACATTTTTTAACATGATTATCATCTTACTAACATTACCGCTAATGTTTTTGTCATGTTTCTAACATAATTAGCATGTCGCTAACATGTTGATAGCATATTTTAACATCATGTTAATGTGTTTTAGCATGTTGATAACATGGTACTAGCATAATTAGTATGTTGATAGCATGTTGCTAGCATGATTCACGTTGATACATATTATTAGCATGATTAGCATGTTGTTACCATGTTATTAGCATGATTAGCATGTTGTTAATATAATGTTAGCGTGTTTCTAGCATTATTAACATGTTGCTAGCATGTTTTAACATGATTAACATGTTAGCATGTTGTTAACATGTTAACATGATTAGCATTTTACTAACATGTTTTTGATATGATTATGTTACTACCATGTTTCTTGCATGATTAGCATGTTGCTAATATGTTTTATCATGTTTCTATCATAATTAGCACGTGCAAGTTTTTAACATGATTAGCATATTGGTAACATGTCTTTAGCATGTTACTAGTATGATTAGCATGTTGTTATCAAGTTTCTAGCATGATCAACAAGTTGCTAGCTTGTTTTAACATGAGTAACATGTTAGCATGTTTTTTAACATGTTTTTAATATGATTATCATCTTACTAACATGTTTCATGCATGATTAGCATTTTGATAATGTTTTATCACGATTAGCATGTTTCTAGCATTAATAACATGTTGCTAGCATTTTGTTAACATGTTTTCAATATGGGTAGCATTTTGCTAACATGTTTTATAACAACTAGCATGTTGTTACCATGTTATTAGTTTGATTAGTATGTTGATAGCATGTTTCTAACATGATCAGAATGTTACTAGCATGTTTTTAGCATGATTAGCATGTAGGTAGCATGTTACTAACATGTTGTTATCATGTTATTAGCATGATTAACACGTTAACAATATGCTAATAGCATGATTGCTATGTTTTTTCATGATTAACAAGTTAGCATGTGATTAACAAGATAACATGGCTAGCACTAAATGTTTTAACATGATTATCACTAGCATGTTTCTTGCATGATTAACATGTTGCTAACATGTTTTTATCACGCTTCTTGCATGATTAGCATGTTGATAGCATGTTTTAACACGATTAGCATGTTTTAGCATGATTAGCATGTTACCATGTTATTATCCTGATTAGCACGTTTTACCATATTGCTAGCATGTTTAAACATGGTTAGCGTGATACTAACATGTTTTTCACATGGTCATCATGTTACTAGCATGTTTCTTGCATTATAAACATGTTTAATTAATAAAATAACAATAAAATTTAATTAATAAAATAACATAATTAGAATGTTAACATGTTTCATGATTAGGATGTGCATGTTTTTGATTAGCATGTTGCTAGCATGATTAACATTTCGCTAACAAGTTTTTAGCATGATTAGCATGTTGTTACCATATTGTTACCATTTTTCTAGCATGATTAACATGTTGCTAGCATCTTTTAACATGCCCAATGTGTTAGCATGTTGTTAACATGTTGTTAACATGTTGTTAACATGTTTTAACAAGATTATCATGTTACTAGCATGTTTCTTGCATGATTAGCATATTGCTGATATGTTTTATCTAACATAATTAGCATGTTGCTAAATTCTTTCTTGCATAATTAGCATGTTAATAGCATGTTTTAACATGATTAGCATGTTGTTAGCTCTATAACTCTATAAGTCTTACTGTACAAAAGTTTTGACCCCCTCAAAAAAAAAAAAAAAAAAAAGTCTATGGGATTTTTGGTGGTTTTTGAAAACCGTAAGCCTGATCAGTTAGAAGAGACATAACAACTACCTTCAGAACAGTCTGAAAGTTTGTCCCAAGTTTGGAGATATCGACTAAATTCTTGGCTCAGAAGAAGAAGCAGCCATCTTAATTAATTTTGTAACTCAAAAATAATTTTGTGTAATTTCTGCAACGCTGTAACACAACAGAAACTGTTCCAGTGTGAAAACACAACAGTGTGTTGCTGCCCTTATGCATTGCTTGCATATATGTTGTGAAAGAGGCCTAAGACAAATAGAAAAATGACGAACAGAAATATTGGGAATTTGATATAATATTGCTTTAAGCAATCTCATAAATCTCATATGGACTAGAGCAACCCACGAGAATCAAGATCTTTATCAGTCTCACAAAGACATACTCGACCTCATTTATCAAGCAAGATTAACTGTCAGCTTGGATAAAATTCAAGGTGCTTAAATTTTGTGCTGCCCAGAATTCAAAGCATCACAGGCAAGATAATTTATCCGACGCATTGCGTACAACAAAAGTGATGATTTGATTTACAAAACTACAATAGAAGATGCTGACCTGTTAGACTTATAATGTGCTTGTTTGCTGTTGTTGAAAAATACGACCGATTAAGTATTCATCTAAACACTGCAAACAAACGCTCCTATTCAAATATTCAATCATAGATGTCCTTAGAACATAATACTCCAAAATATTCCATAAAAGCTGGTCATCAGGCTAAAAAACAGTGCTGATACATTTAAGCGTGAAAAAACTTGAATCATAATTATGATTCATAATGAAGAAGCTTTTTTTTTTTGTCTAAGGGGGAAAAATCCACAAAGCCAGTCATCACAATGTCACAAAAAATGTAGCAGAGTCTCAAGCTAGTTGCTCTTCTCATTAAAATGAGATTTTCCTTTATTTTTTTTAGTACAAAGTACAAAACACTGCCAGCTTCACTACATTCACAACTTTTAATCAAAACAACTAACTAGCTTATTTGAACCCTAAGAACTATAATTGCAACTTGCTTATCATATAATGCTGCATCAAAGCTTTGAATTGATAATTGCTCGCACGCTTTTCAACCCCCAGTTAGAATGTGTTAATTATCGGGGAACACGAACGATGCAGTGTAAATATGCTCGGATAGCACTTTATTAACGTAATTGTGAACTGCAGTGTTCTTGCACTCGTATCGAGAGCCCAAAAGTTTCCTGTGGAAATATCGTACCAGATATCAGTTCATTCACACTTTGCATATGCGGCGCACAAAAATGAAGGCAAAAAAAAAAGTCTGATTATTTTGCTCGCCATATCAAAGCTGCTCCTAGATGACGGCCCCTTTGATTCCTAATGATGAATATTCGTCTCAAGGAGCAAAATAGAAAAGTCTTGGGATTGCGTCTTGCTCTTTTGTCTACCTCCAGTATTTGTCAGTGGATATTAGTTGTACTCATTTTAAACTTCTCTGATCATTATCCTACACAGCTGCTTTGATTTATTAAAAAAAACTTTTTTTTGGACCGTCTTTCATTTAAAATCACTCTTTAATTATTGATTTAGAGCATTGAGCACAGCACTTGACATCCTATAAATCTGATTCTAAATTGTTCTGTGACTGATGGGCACAGAAAGGATCAATGGATTAATTTCTATGAGATGGGTGTTCTTCAGGGCCGAAGACGTGCCTGCACATGCAAAGAGCAGGATTATGAAATTTGAGCCAGGGCCTCTCACGACTGACGGGTGGAGGGAAGCTGGCCTAAAGGGCTGAGTTGATGACAAATGGTAAGGTGTGAAGCAGAGCACTGTCCCTCACCAGCTCAATCACACTGAATAAACACACCAACACACACCTCGACCCTGCCTCTAGAATTGTCCATCTTAATAGTTGTCGAACAAGACAGCTGCGAGTCTATATGCGTGTCAGTGTAGTTAATTTGTTTAAGAGTGGTTTTCAAATATGAGAAAAAAAAAATCAAGCCAATCTATACTTGAATTTCTTGAACACAATACTTGGAACACAAAAGGTTAATTAGATTTTATTGTATATTATATTTTCAAAACAAGACAACTGTGAATGTATGGATCTGTAAGAAGTTAATTTGCTTTAAACCAGTTAAAATTAACTTGCATGATTAGCATATTGCTGACATGTTTTATCATCTAACATAATTAGCATGTTGCTAAATTCTTTCTAGCATAATTAGCATGTTAAAGGCGTCATCGGATGCTAAGTTCACTTTTACATGTTGTTTGAACATTAATGTGTGTCGGCAGTGTATGTACAAATCTACCCTATAATGATAAAAATCCATGCAGTGGTTTTTAATTAATCTGTAAAAATAATATCCCCTTTTTCAAGTCGAGCCATTCTCAGATGCCTGTCGGTGTGCCGTCACACCCAGAGAGGCCACTCCCATGATAGTTGATTGACATGAGCGTTTTACCTCAGATCAGCTGTAACAGTCCGCCCTCTTTGTTTCGATGCTGGAGCAGGGATGTAAGTTAGACAAGAATATCTCCGATTGAGCGATTGAGGTGTTGTGTTGCTGGATGTAGGCTGAAGATACAGTAGATTACGTTTGTTTGTGAAGGGAATGCACCTCCCGATCTACATCCATCCGTTTATGTTCACACGCATTATTCATGATCCAGCTTCACTTACAGCAGAAGTGAGTATAAAGGTTTTTTTTTTATGAATCTTTGCCATCGTCTTTCCTAATAATGTACTAGTTAGCATGTTTAGCAGCTAAATGCGGCTAAAGTAAACAGGCTCGTCTCTCCACAGAGAGAAGAGAGGGGCGGGGCGAGCAGAGCTCATTTGCGTTTAAAGCAGTCTCAACCAGAATGAGATGATTTTTGCAGAGCTGATTTTGTCAAGGTAAAAAGGGTGTTGTTTTACACAACCATTGAGAATTTTTAACCAAAGTATATTATAGACTTTTCATTAAGACCCTGAAGAATCACATCAACTTGTGGAAAATGGGCATCCGACAACCCCTTTAATAGCATGTTTTAACATGATTAGCATGTTGCTAGCTCTGCAACTCTATAAGTCTTACTGTAGAAAAGTTTTGACCCCCTCAAAAAAAAAAAAAAAAAAGTCTATGGGAGTATATTATATTTTCAGAACAAGACAACTGTGAATGTATGGATCTGTAAGAAGTTAATTTGCTTTAAACCAGTTTAAAATATATTATATTATGTAAAACTTCTGTCACTTGAAATTAAATATATTTTCTGTCAGTTTAACCAGTTAATTAATTAGCTATGAAAAAATGACACGATTAAAATGCGTCAACGCACTGGCCCCGCCCCCAGACCGGTATGTCATCTTATATTTCATTTACTTGACTAATGACAAATATGTAGCAGGGCAACGACTCCAAAAATGCAGTTATGCCCTAAAATTCAAGATATTGGTGTAAGTCTTTTGTCTTATATTTAAATATATATCACATATCACAGGATATCACATGGGCAGCAAGTGCAATATGAAACAAGTGCTGATTTTGTCCCGATCTATCACAAGCTTAAATGTGATTTTACACAACAGTTCAGTAAATAAAAAGTGGATATTGTGTTACATTTTAAACACAATATTATATGTTTTTGCTCAATTTTGCAGAGAACATATTACCTTTGAAGCCACAGCAAAATGCTCCGTCTCCGAGCAACACAGCAATGCTTAGTTTCTGATTGAAAATGCAGTTTGAACGACTTGTGTGAACCACACAATTTAGCTGAAATAATTTAAAATGTTTATTATTGTTATTATTACTATTATTATATAGTTATTATCATTGTGATATATAGTTAATTTATTTAATAAATGGATGTGCCATGAATAACCCCTTCTGTCACTTGAAATAAATATATTTTAACTGAAATAAATTAAAATATGTATTATTATTATTATTTAGTTATTTTCATTGTGATATATATATATTATTTTATAAGTAGATGCACTAAAATAACTTAAACTAAAATAATAATAATAATAAATATTAAAGACATTAAAACATGAACAAATAAAAATATCAAAAACACAACGATTACAAAAATTTAACTGAAAATAACATGAAAAACAGAAAATATACAAATAAAAGCTATTTCGTGATGTAATCGACATAAATATAATTGAAACTATAATACTCATTAATTGATAACAATATATAATATAATATAATATAAAATAATATTCAGGGTTATTACAGTAAACTAAACTAAACTAACTTTAGTTAAACATTAGTTAAAACTAATTTGAAATATTATTTTAACTGAAATAAATTAAAATGTTATTTTGTGTGTGTGTGTGTGTGTGTGTATTTCTATCTACACACACATACATATATATAACTAAACTTAAATAATAATATATCAAACATTTAATTAAAAATTAAATTAAAACAAAAGTAAAAATAACAAAAACATGCAAAAGTTACAAAAATGTAACTGAAAATAACATGAAAACAGAAAATATACAAATAAAAGCTCATTCATGATATAATCAACATAAATATAATTAAAACTATAATAGACATTAATTGATAACAAACACACATTATTATATTATATTATATTATATTATATTACATTATATTATATTATATTATATTATATTATATTATATTATATTATATTATATTATTCTGCTACATTTGTAGAACTAAACCAATCTTCTAATGAAACTTATGATCAAATTTCTTTACTTTGACATGAAGAAAAATATTAGCAATTAAGCTGTCTGGCTTGCATTCATATGATATGATCTACCATGTTCATATTATCAATACACTTTTCCATGTTTGACTGCAGCAGCTGTAATGTAAGTAATGTTTCTCCAGCAAGAAGAAAATGAATCAAAGTTACCCTTGATCTTGAAAACAAAGTAAGAATTTTTCAGCGGCACAGCGGGCTGTTGGGAGAACATTTATATAAAAGCAGCTGGAAAGTGCAGGGAATTGGGAATTGTAGAAGTGTCACATTTTTCTAATGTTTATCATCAAGCCCTGATTGTAGCTGCCACATAATACAGAGGGAGTATGTATTTGCAAGAAATAATGAAATAATCATCACCCAGCTGCTACAAATCCCTGACGGTAGAAAAAACGTTTCTTAACTTAAAAGGTGTTTCAACTGGCTACAGGTCCTCTGCAGCTTAAATTAGTAATATCTAACCTCCAACAACACATGACATATTTCACTATGCCATTATTTATTTAGCAAGCCCATGGCAAAAGTCAGAAACCATATGGGAAAAATTAAGTACACCCTGACTGCTTCAGAAAGAATTAAGAGGGTCATTAGAATTCAGGAGCTGATAATGAAATGCACTTAATTACTTGATCATCAGGAAGTGTGACCACCTCTTCAAAAGCAAATGAAGAGCATCCAGAGGCAGTTGTCTTCCTCTTTACTAATATGAACAGAAGGATGGTTCTCAAAAAAGAAAAAAAAGGCAGCACAGCTTATAGGTTCGAAAAGGTGAATAAACAAATAACAAAATGTCTGGAATAATGTCCGTCAAACAGACGAGTCCATTGTAAAAATGCGTGGTTATTATGCACAACACCATGTTTGGCAAGAACATACCGTGTATAGCCACAAACACTTCATACCAGCCGTCAAGTGATGGAAGCGTGATGATCTGAGCTTGTTCTACAGCCACAGGACTTGAGCACTTTTTGCAGTCATTGAATAGAACATGAACTACTCTTGATACAAAATTATTCTAGAGTCAAGTGAGGCCATCTGTCCATTAGCTGGGCTGAAATTGAATCGTATAATGAGACAATGACCTCAAATACACCTGCAAATACAATCAAATGGCTAAAACTTTGACAAGATGTCCAAACTTCTCCCAAAACAACATTAAAGAATAAAAATAACAAATACTATAAATACTATAATCTAAAAATCTTATAATAAATATATATATATTTTCGAGGTTTTTGAGGTCAAAAGTTTACATCCCACTTTCAGAATTAAATGTTAATTATTTTACCAAAATAAGAGGGTTCATACAAAATGCATGATATTGTTTATTTAGTGCCGACCTGAATAAGATATTTCACATGAAAGACGTTTACATATAGTCCACAAGAGAAAATAATAGTTGAATTTATAAAAATGACAAAAGTTTACATACACTTGATTGTTAATACTGTGTTGTTACCTGAATGATCCACAGCTGTGTTTTTTTTTTGTTAAGCGATAGTTGTTCATGAGTCCCTTGTTTGTCCTGAACAGTTAAACTGTTCTTAAGAAAAATCCTTCAGGTTCCACAGACTCCACAGGTTTTTTTTTTTTTTTTTTTTTTTTTTTTTTTAGCATTTTTGTATATTTGAACCCTTTCCAACAATGACTGTATGGTTTTGAGATCCATCTTTTCACACTGAGGACAACTGAGGGACTCATATGCAACTATTACAGAAGGTTCAAATGCTCACTGATGCTCCAGAAGGCAAAACCATGCATTAGGAGCCGGGGGTGAAAACTTTTGAACAGAATGAAAGATTTTCTTATTTTGCCTTATTTTTCCATTTAGTACTGCCCTTCAGAAGCTACAGAAGATACTTACATGTTTCCCAGAAGACAAAATAAGTTAAATTTACCCTGATCTTCAAATTCAAAAACTTTTCACCCCCCGGCTCTTAATGCATCGTGTTTCCTTCTGAAGCATCAGTGAGCGTTTGAACCTCCTGTAATAGTTGCATATGCGTCCCTTAGTTGGTAGTAACCAAAATCAGTCTCCTCTTGGCTTATATCGAAATCCTAAAACATTTTTCTTTACAAATCCTCGTTTTGTACTTCTAATTTGTAACTGATGTTTTGTTTTGCTCTCTCCACTGTGCTTCTGCATTCATTACTTCTCACCGGAGCTTACATCATGCCTACGTCCTTCAACATCCACTGGAATGCCACTCTCTTGTGAACGCTTGTACGACACTTAGCGGAAGCTAGAGATTAAGGTTTATAAAGTTTTAAATATAGCTATTTTTTAAATGCGTCACTTTACTTGTGAAGTACTTTTTATGATGTATGGATGCAGTTTTTTGGCCTTCAAAATCTTAAATCCACTGCCGTTATAAATCTTGGAAGAGCCATGACATTTTTTAATATATCTCTAACTGAATTTGTCTGAAACCAGAAAGTCATAAACACCTAGGATGGCCTGAGAGTAAGTTAATCATGGGGTAATTGCTCAGATTCTTCTCAGAAAAACCTTCCAACAACAACAAGCTTATCCTGTGGTTTGAACACCTGCCTGAGTTGTTCTGTTATATCCGGCATACAGTGAAGTCCGGTTTGGGAATTAAGCACAGAGTGACAATCGGAAAAAGGTTCAGGCCAATAATTAGCAACTCTTCTCAACCCCCACTGCTGCAAACAGATATATCGACAAGTGCCCTGGCTTATGTACCTGATCCTTCACCTTTTACTTGAGCCGAAATTGAATCTGTGTTGCACAATTTACCCGATAACACAGCTGGCAGAATGGATGGAGTGACTTATGATACGCTCAAAGCCAGACAGTGTTCAAAATCAATGTTTAATGGGTGACTGATTCTTGCAAGGGGTCTTTCATTTATTGAATACTCAAGAAAGACGGGTTTCAGTCTGAAGAAGCATTTCTTTATTATCAACAATTTATAAAAAAGCTTGTGAAGTGGTTTCTTGCAGGTATTCTTTCACCCAATCAGACAGTTTACATCAAACACGGAGAATGAATGAACATGTCACAGTGACTGATTCAAGCACAAGTACATTTTCATGTCTAAAAAAAGTTTTAGTTTCATCCTCAAGTACGGTGGTATAGCTACCACCACTTAAGATGGCTCAATCAAATCAAATCACTTTATTTTTATTCAATCACATAGAAGAGCAGTCTTTGTTCATTGCACTGTGTCTCTTGCTATTTTTTTTTTTTATTTAAAGATTCACAAGAATCATTCTGTTGTCTCTATTCTACTATGTCTAGCTATTTTTAAAAGTGTGGGGTCTTATGCAAACACCCCCATAAATCACATCTGTTTAAGGCAGGGTTGCCAACTTTAAAGTTCAGCTTGGAGTTAGATTTTTCTTTATTTTTTCTTTATTTATTTATTTATTTATTTATTTATTTTGGAGTGGGGGAGGGGGGTGATCTCGATTCCATGTCTATTTATATGTATATACTGTACAATTAAGGGGATACAAATACATGTATATTTACTAAAGAGCCATACAGGTACCTAGTGGGTATAGAACATTTTTTAAATTGAAAAATAGTTAACCTGTATGGTCACATTAGCAATACCTGAGGGTTAAATACAAATATATATATATATATATTAACCCTTACGAAAATTAACTATGGTTTTATTATAGTAACAGAGTAGTAACCATGTTTTTGGCGCATTGATTATCATTTATATAACCATAGTTTTTCTACAAATACCATGGTTAAACCATGGTTAGTGTAGCAAGACCATGGTTAATTTGTGGTTACCATGGTTTAACTATAGTAACCATGGTTTTTTGGTTTGTAGTAAAACCATATTTAATTTTCGTAAGGGTTGCCTCTCCATCACTCTCCAGAATAAAATTACACTGTAAATGTCATCGACGTAAAATTCAAGGCATAATATGCTGTAATGTTTACCAAAATTGCTGCAAAAACCTGTATAGTGAAGTTGTCGTCCCTATCCTACTTAAACACATTCAAATATACTGTCAACGCTGGTTTGTTTTGAAAGCTTCGTGAATCATTTGAAAGCTGAAACTTTGTTTAAAATCGCAAGCAGGGTTGCCAATTTGGCGTGAGATTTACATGGGCAGAGTGACAGCGAGAGACAGAGCCTGAAAGCGTGAGAGTTGGCAACCCTGGTTTAAGGTTAGGTGAACCCAAAATCAGGCTAATTACACAATGTGTCCTTACAGGGATAGTTCACCCAAAAATGAAAATTCTGTCATTAGAAGAATAGCTGGCTATTTCACTATTTCTGCCTGAGCAACAAGTGCTGACATGTTACAGAGACATTAGACTTGATTATAAAGAAAAGCTGGCATGTCCTTTTTAAGTAATGAAGATATATTCAAAGTATATTCATATATTCATGTTTTTAAAAGGATTACTAAAAGACACAATAGTGGCGGTTATTGTTTATTTTTGTTCTCTAAAGAAATGATTTCCAAACAAGGTCAGCAGAGTCAACTGTTGCAAATATCCATGCATCACATTAAGCATACATAAGCATAAATAAAAGTAAATCTGTAGTAAAAGTAATAAACAGTATTTGAGAAAATATTTATATTTTATGAGTACAGATCTTAAGGGCAAGTGCTGTTGTCATGAAGTAACCATAGCAACACTGTGTATTGTTGCTATGGTTACCTTTCGACTTGTTCATAAAAATCTTTTTTTGCACAAAAACTTTAGTGATTAAATGCTGCTGTATATGTTACTTCCGACAATGTTAAAACTGTTACTCCTAAGTATGTAAATCTAATACTGTGAAAATGCATCTTTACGTTTTATGGTTTTTATACTTTTTATGCATGTTTTATCTGTGGTTTCATGGGTGAGCACACAATCAGTTTCCATTTTTATTCACATATTGCAAAAACAGTAAGTCCTCCTAAAACAGACACATCCTAACTATAGAAAATATAACACTTAAAATAGAATATGAATCATGAGTAGGTGTCTTTCTATGCATGGCTATCTATAGGTCTGTCATAAAACGAGTGTACAGCCACCACTGGCTGCATCTGCTTTCACCTGACATGACTATTTAAATTATAGCAGTTTCCCAAGCCATCCTATAAATATGCATCCAAAAGCAGACTATAAATAAAGACCAACACAACATGATGTACTTTAAAGAGCATGAACTATCAATAAAGGTGCTGACAATATAACAAGTGTCATGGCAATTAGTTCACTGTAAGTGATCATGGTGAGAATGCAATGGAAACATATTAATGAAGACTAATTAATGAGGCTAATTATCTTAAAAACCTTGTCACTGCAAGAGACCTTAAAATCCCTTTAGGTGCTTCCCTGGAAAATGTCAAATGAATCAGTCATGGCTGACGTAAATTCTTTTAGAAATGTGTTAGTCAAAACAATTCTTCTGAAAAGGAGTCAAATTAAAAATGACAACCTAGGTTGTTGTCCAGAGTGACACATTCAAACTCCTACCACTACTCCCACTTTGTTTTTATAATGACCCAGATATATTCTGATTCCAATTTTTTTATTTTATTATTATTTTTTTTTAAGGATTTACTTCTGGTCTTTTTGCTTTTTTTAACAGAACAGTAAGTATTGTCAGGAAGCGAAGTGGGAGAGAGAGAGGGGGACTGGATCGTGAAAGGTCCAGGAACTGGGATATAATTTCGGGATGTGTGTAGTGCCACAGCACTATATGTTGGCACATTGCCACGAGGCTGACATATTTTGATCCCTGTTTTACTGGGATGCAAAAAGTGCAAAAAAAGTTTATGTTTTAGGTATTTTAGATAAAACAAAATGTAATGTTAGAATATTATAATACAGAAGTATTATAATAACATAACAGTTTTAGTTTAGTTAATGGGGGCTCGCCCGGAATATCCTTGATTCTTAATACTGTGTGTGGTTACCCGGATGATCTATGACTGTTTTTTTTTTTTCTTTTGTTTTGAGATAGTTGTTCATGAGTCCCTTGTTTGTTCTAAACAGTTAAACTGAGCACTGTTCTTCAGAAAACTTTTGAACAGGATGAAGATTTTTCTTATTTTGTTGAAATATCATTTTTTTTCCCATTTAGCACTGCCCTTCGGAAGCAACAGAAGATTCTTGCACGTTTCCCAGGAAACAAATTAAGTACAATTTACCTTGATCTTCAAATTCAAAAGTTTTCACCCCCTGGCTCCTAATGCATCATGTTTCTTTCTGGAGCATCTATGAATGCTTGAACCTTTTTTTTAACTGAGTCCCTCAATTGTCCTCAGTGTGAAAAGATGGATCGCAAAACCATAGTCACTGATGGAAAGGGTTCAAATATGCAAAAGATGCTGGAAAACTGAAGAATCTTCAGGACCTGGAGGATTTTTCTGAAGAACAGTGCTCCGTAACTGTTCAGAACAAACAAGGGACTCATGAACAACCATCACAAAACAAAAAAACTGTCATAGATCATCCAGGTAACCAGAGGCGTCATGCCCATTGAAAGTGAAACACGTGCCCCCTCAGATTTTTTAACCAAGTGGATTTTAAACGCATCTTCCAAAATACAAAAAATAGCCGAATAATATTTTTATATTTGATACAATGACACTGGCGTTATTAGAACTTTCAGTGGGTGCGGGACATCAATTCAGCTGCTAAATTTAAATCTGCGTATGCTGGCTGGAGCTGAGCCAAAGACAGGCGCGATTCCACAACGCTGCGCATTATAACTAATCACACACGATTCTGTTGAGCTTTTGAATGCAGTGACCAAACAGAGGTTTTCAGATTAGCCATCAAAGAAACAGAAACACCACTGTTTTGTTCACTATAGCTCGCTGACTGAATTCTCTGGCGAATAATAATATTTCGAATAAAAAGGACAACCACCCCCACCGTGCCCCCTCAAAAATAATGAGTGCATGACGCCTCTGCAGGTAACCACACTGTATTAAGAACCAAGGGTTTTAATCATTTCAGCTGTTTTTTGGTCTTGTGGACTATATGTAAACATCTTTTATGTAAAATATCTTACTCAGGACAGTACTAAATAAAAAATAATATGCATTTTGTATGATCTCTCTTATTTTGTTAAAACTATTCACATTTTCACAGATTCTGCAAGGGGTTCCCAAACTATAAAACTATATGTATATATATATACACACACACACACACACACACACACACAGTACTCTCTCTCTCTCTCTATATATATCTCCAGTATTCAAATGTTTTGAAGTGTTCAGGAGGAATTATAGAAGAATTATTTAGTGATTTAAGTAAATTCAACAATTCATTTTGAACTGATTAATGTGAATTAATCTGAATCATCGCCCTGTTGTGTTACTAGAACTCCTGCTGTTGGTAGCTTTTATATTTACTTTTTAAAAAGAGTAGCTTGGCAAGAAATTGTTTCAAAGTACGTTGCCCACCACTGCTCAAAACTATATTTTTGAATTTGCATATGCAAACTCTTCCAGTTTGTAACTTTTCAGTAAATAATGACTAAATAAAAAACTTCTTATGACTTCAAAAGATGGAAAAAATGTACAGCGCTTCTGGTGACCACTTTTATGATATTCCTACACTGCTTTTGTATCCTTTTTGAAGGATGGCAACTTCAGGCTTTATTCATTTTCATTTTAGTGAATCAGCAGCCAGGAAATTCTTTTGAAAATTCGCACAGAATGCCAAGTATGGAACAACATTAGAGTAAATTACTAAATTTTTGGATAAACGATCCCTTTAAATGTAGTGGTCTGTTTAATTCCAAGGATAAAAATAAACAAACAAAACTGAATGGGATGGAGAAAGGTTAGGAGAAAGAGAAGGAAAGTAAGGGCAAGTTTATTACACTCAGCAGGAGCCAGAAAAATGTCCCTCAATCATATATTAGACACAACATATACAGTCATCAGTCTTTTTGATTGACAGTTTTGATTCAGAATAAATGATTCATACCACTACGGACAAAGTTTTATCTTAATGAAAGCTCAGAAAATGTCTGCCTGGCAGAAAATTGGGTTTATTGTCTCTCATGAAATATTGCATAGGTTAAAATAACTGGTGAAAACATGCACATAATGAAGGATGAAGTTTGCATTACTCCATCTTCACTAATGAATGCTCATTTACAGTCAGACCACAAACAAAAAAATGAGCAGCTCTGTTATAAGTAAACCAAAGGTGTAAACATCAAGACAAAGCAAGATTTGTCTTTTCCCACAGCTTGCTGTCAGACAGTAAATAAGGGTGTCTGCATCATTTGGAGAAGGCATAGTGAGCTAATCACCCATATATTACCAGCAGGCCGTATGTTACAACAGTGAGGCAAAACAAATCAGTTGCAAGCTAAATTTACATTGTGTAAGCCAAAATGTCTATCACCTGTCCAATTTTATCTATAAAATTTGCTCTGTTTCAATTCATAAATTATTGCACAAGTCAATGTTTTCATTAAGGAGGCTGGACGGATACTGCTGCAGTTTGAGGGATCTCTTCAGCCCCTTGAGACATGCATTGATTTGTGACAGTCCATCTGATGCCATCATGCTGTTTCCTTAAGTCTAGAGCAGAATCCCTAGATGCTTTGTGATGTGACACATAATAAGCATTATAGTTATATAATCTGAAATATTACTATAATATCATAATTAACTCTTTTATGTACATGTACATGAATGCATGAAGTTGGCAGATCATTAGCCCTAACCATATCATCGCACTATATACAGTATATAGAGTTGGATATAGTTGATTTTCTTCATTTAAAGGGATAGTTCAGCCAAAAATGAAAATTAGCCCAGTGCCATTATAACGCTTGGAAGAGCCAGGATATATATGTATATTTTTATATACCTCTGATTGTATTCATCTGAAAGAAGAAAGTCATATACACCTAGGATGGGTAAAATATGGGGTAATTTCCATTTTGGGGTGAACTATGCCTTTAAATTAAGAGAATAACAGCAACAACAATAATTTTAAATACACCAGGCTAGTATAATTCGTAGTAAATGATTTGTACGACAGGACCGTTTTTAATGAATGAGACTTCATAAAACAGCAAACGTTCATCAGTAACACAGAGGGAACTAAGTGGTCTACAAATTTGATTTATAAAAAAGATCAACACTCTGATTGGCTTTATAAAGTCCCCCGGAGTAATGTATGCTCTTGATTGTGGATGTGAGCCCGATGCAATAGGACAGCTAGCCGTTTAATATTTAATGAACGAGATGGCAGCAGACACTGAATAAATTAAAGCCTTTAATCATCTGGACCATTGATGACATGGTCAACATGGAAAATGAGATTTCTGGGTCCCCTGATAGTTTAGATTAGCCACACACCTCAAGTGATCTCCCATTTGTTACACACTGCAGATTGAGGAGATGGGGCACAAGAAACAACAACAAGAAAATAGCCAATACCACAAAGGATACTTTTTTGTAAAAACCCCATCGCTAAATACACAAAGCCAAGGCTCAAAACGGCTAAATAAGATCCATCTTCCAGACAGAAAGGTTAACCTAATAGAAAATTCAGACCATTAGCTTTGGATTACATCATAGCTATAGCGAGCAATAAATGGTATGGGTGCCGGTAACCCAATCCTGGAAGGGCTGCCTGGTGTACTTTGCTGAACGTGAGGTTTATTCCTTGTAGCATTTGGGTTGTGACATATACTGTGATTTCGAACAAGAGCCCTCACCTACAAGCAATTCCTTTTCCCCCTCTCAAACTCGGCGTTCACCTCTGTGTTTATTGGTCCGTTAAATAATTCATCACCACAGCTCTTAGAACGTGTGGGAGTGTATCTGCGCGTGGGGCATATTGCACTTGATCGGAATCGCGAATCCCTGAGGACACGGTCTTGTTTGGAATTTCAAGGGGACGTTCATTAGACCAAAACAAGACATTTCCCGCCAACTCAAGTCCTGCATACAAAGTGTGGGTTAAACGTGATGAAGTCGGAAGAACAATCCCTATAGCCGAAAGCTTGGGTTTAGTACACTACGTGTGCCAGGAATAATCTGCAGGGGTCTGAGGTTCAATGAATGAATTTTATGATTCAGCCAGGGTACCTGAGCTGAGACCGTGCGGATCAAATGTCAATCACTCCTCGGCAGATCCAACTCGCTCAAGGCTATTAGCACAAAAACTCATTCATTTGAGATTTGCGTTGAATGTCCTGCAGCACAAAAAACAAAACCACCAGTTACATCAAATTACTGAGCCGACTGTTTACTAAAGACTTCATTCTCATTTTTTTTTTTATAAATGAAATTTACATACAATAAAAGTCAATGGACGCCAAAACTGTTGGTTACCAAGATTCTTCAAAATATCATTGATGTTTGTATTCCACAGAAGCCATACAGGTTTGGAACCACATGAGGGTGAATAAATGATGACACATATTTCTCTTAAATGTCAATTTAAAATGTTTTTTCTTAACGACTACATTTAAAGGAGTAGTTCACTTCCAGAACAAACATTTACAGATAATGTACTCGTCATCCAAGATGTTCATGCCTTTCTTTCTTCAGTTATAAAGGAATTATGCTTTTTGAGGAAAACATTTCAGGAATTATCTTCATATAGTGGACTTCAATGGTGCCTGCAAGTTTGAACTTCCAAAATGCAGTTCCAGTGTAGCTTCAAAGAGCTCTAAACAATCCCAGCCGAGGAATAAGGGTCTTATCTAGCGAAACCATCAGTCATTTTTTAAAACTTTTTTCTTTTTGATACTTCTATACCTCAAATGCGTGTCTTGCCTAGCTCTGCAATGTGCATGCATACTCTGTGTAATCCGGGTCAATACAATTAGGGTAGGTTGAAAAACCCCCCTCTCATTTTCTCTTCCAACTTTGGGCGTTTGACCTTCTTTGCACGCTCACTTCGTAAACACTAGGTCAGTACTTCTACATTTTAGGGCTGTCAAATCAATTAATCGCGATTAATTGCATCCAAAATAAAACGTATTTTGGATGAAAAAAGCCCTAATAAAAGCCCTAGGGCTGTCAGTAAGTTTTTTATTTTATTTTAGGGTTTTCAAATCGCTTAATCACAATCAATTATGATTAATCAAATCGAAAAGAAACGTTAGTTTGGATGATTAAAGCACTAATTAAAGTTGTAAGGCTGCCAGTAAGATAAACACTGGGTCGGTACTTCTGCAGCGATGTAGGGCGTTTTTGAAGTTGGAGGAGAAAATGAAATCGGAGAGTTTTTCGACATTCTCTATCTGTATTGACCCGGATTACACAGTGTACGCTTGCGCATAGCAGAGCTAGACAAGATGAACATTTTAGGTTAAAAAGTATATACATTTTTAATTTTTTTTTTAGAAAATGGCTGATGGTTTTGCTAGATAAGACCCTTATTCCTCAGCTGGGATCTTTTAAGCTGCATTGAAACTGCATTTTGGACGTCCACTATATGGAAATGTTTTCCTCAAATAACGTAATTTCTTTACGACTGAAGAACTGAGGCATGAACATCTTAAGTGACAATGGGGAGTAGTACGTTATCTGTAATTTTTTGTTCTGGAAGTGAACTTCTCCTTTAAATGGCTCCAGAACATCCAGCGACTGTAATCCAAATATACGCATGAAATGAAGAGATGTGACATGATGAAGATTGTGTCTAACTCTTCGTATCACATTTCATAAAATATGCATAAGTGAATGCGACTCCAAACTAATTAACAAAGAACATTTCCAAAAACCATAAAACAAAATCCCCCAACTAATTTCTTTCAGATATCTGTTACAGGATATTAGCAGTAAATGTTTCCTTCCGGAAAGAGAGAGAGTGAAAAAAAAGATATTTGTTTTTATTGCCATTGCTTCTGAAAATATTGATTAGTTTTCCTTTAATAATGCATATCTTAAACCACTAGTCAAAGTCGATGAACTTGATTTGTTTGGTCTAACAACATAGATCATTAAAGAAATGTATGCGTATGACAAAACACATACATTACGATGGAGATTAGTAATAAAAATAAAAGTATTTACTGCTGAACTTGGGGTGTAGCAAATGCAGAGTCTCTCTAGATCACACTGCGAAAATTATCTGGCATGCATAATGATCATAAAAGCATTCACGGGTGATTATGGAAGTCATTTCCTCTAACAGATTCCCAAGGTAGCCCCTGTGGCAAATGTGTTTGTAATCTATATACATATGTGGGATCTGACATCTTTACTACGCATTGTGGCGTTTTCCCATAGCATCAACTGCTTGGCAGTATTTATATATTTTCTGCAAATGGCCTCTAAATAATTCATTATCAGTGCTATTTGGGGGCCAAATGCACCCTCTTGTATTATGCATGATGAGTCTATATAGCAGCTGATGTCCCAGGACGTTCGTGAGATGACAGCGCCGCTCCAGCCGACAGCTCGCGATACCAGATCATCTTGGGTCTGTGTGTCACACCCACGTCACACCGGCCAGCCGCCCTTCTGGTATCTGGAAACAAATCAGGATCCTGAAAACCACAACTAAATCACCAGGAGAATCACGTGTCCATTCTGATTTACGTCATTTGAGGCCTTAGCTGCAGGAACCATCCGTTGTGCTAAAAAACAAGTTGTTGGGAAAAATCAAAATGTAAGACAGGATCTCACCTCAACAGTTACCCCACAAACACATCAAATTCTGTTGATAGTAGTCAGTGACTCACAACACAAACTCTTTCTTCTGACATGACAATCAAGAAAGGCACCTTTCGTCTTTTACCTAGCTGTCTTTAGGGCATGAATGACATCTCTATCTGTCTGCCTACATCAACCTGGTATCAGCTATTGCAATCAATTATTAACTTAGACTGCTGCTATAAGACAACTTTCAAATATGCTTTAGAGTTATACAAAAACAACGTAGTACTCAAGTGAGATGTCATCATGTCAGCCAACTTTTCTTAGATCAGACAGTCATGGAGGTCTTGCATTCTGACACTTTTTGTGTCATTAAACTGCATTTAAGTTTTGTGCTAATTTCTGTCAAATGAGTATTTAATGTGTTTGCTCATCTTTTGCTCACCAAGGCTATATTTAATTGATCAGAATAGAGTAAAACGGTAATACTGTGAAATATTTTTACAGTTTAAAATAACTAACATATTTTAATATGTAATTTATTCCTGTGATGACAAAGCTGAATTTACAGCAGGTATTACTCCAGTCTTCAGTGTCACATGATTCTTGAGAAATCAATCTAATGTGCTGATTTTCTGCTCAGAAATGGTTAATATTTAGATTTGAATGTAGTGGAACAAGTTTCAATATTTGGTGTTTTGTTTCATATGTTTTCGTAAGTTTGGGGTCAGAAAGAGTTCTTTATTTTAGGGCTGTCAAGTTGATTAATTGTGATTAATCCTGATTAATTATTATTAATCGGATCCAAAATAAAAGTCACCTTGGATGATAAAAGCCCTAATAAAAGCCCTAGGGCTGCCAGTAAGATTTTTTTTTTTAAATTTAGGGCTGTGAAATCCCGATTAATCACAATTAATCACATCCAAAATAAAAATTATTTTAGATGATAAAAGCCCTAATAAAAGCCAGAGAGCTGTCAGTAAGATTTTTAATTTTTTTTTTTTATTTTAGGGCTGTCAAATCCATTAATCCCGATTAATCATGATTAATCGGATCCAAAATAACAGTTAGTTTGTATGATAAAAGTCCTAATAAAAGTTCTAAGGCTGTCAGTAAGATATATATATATATATTTTTTTTAATTTTAGGGCTATAAAATAAATGAATCCTGAATAATAATGATTAATCGCATCCAAAATAAAAGTAATTAAAATCCAAAATAAAATAATTATGAATGATAAAAGCCCTAGGGCTGTCAGTAGGTTTTTAAAAATTATTTTAGGGCTGTCAAATTGATTAATTGCATCCAAAATAAAAGTTTGGATGATAACAGCCAGTTAATTACAATTAATTATGATTAATCACATCCAAAATAAAAGTTTTTGTTTACATAATATATGTGTGTTTACGGTGTACATTTATATGTATGAATAAAATACACACACACACACACACACACACATATATATATATATATATATATATATATATATACACACACATGTACACACACACAATGTTTATTTTAAATGTAATTAATCAATTTATAAATTTGACAGCCCCTAAATAAAGAAATCTTACTGGCACTAAACCTATGAAAACATATGAAATACTATTACAAAATACCAAATGTTGAAAATTGTTCCACTACACTCAAATCCAAATACTTGAGTACTAAATATTCTGAATATATAAAAGATTTGAGAAAAAGAAAGTGAAAACAACTTTTTGTGCTTTATTAAAAAGTTTTACATTTATATTTTTATTAGTAAATAAATCGTTTGCATATCACCTAATGAATCAGCTCATCCCTTGACATGACAGATTACCCCTAATGTGTGACGAATTGTGTTACCAGGCCAATATAGACGCTTTCTTCTAATTTGATTTTATAGCTGTATTCAGTCATCGTCAGATTCAATTAAAAAGAAAATGTCTCTCCTAATGACAGACTGCTTTTTAAAATGTGTTTTCTAGCTATACTATTTTAATAAACATGATCAATACTGAGTGACAGAGCGATGTGGTGGAGGTTGCACTCTGGAAGAACGGTGCATTTGTGTTCCCACGCCTCTGTGCTACGTGCGTCAGCTCCTCTGTGTGGAATCCCAGCTCGTCGAACGATCAGGGCCCCTCAGGGTCTCTTGCTTTCTTCACAACTCTGAGAGCAGCTGCGCTCGGCATGATCACAGGTTTAGGCAGATATTCTCTCTCTCTCTCTCTCCCTCCATTCTATGTAATGGAAAGAAAATGAGTCATTGGGTCGTACAATGCAACGTAAATGCAGAAGGCGAATCTTTTTCAGAATTAAACTCCCACTTAAACCAGATCAAACAAGTTCAAAAAGCACGCCGAATGCCATTGAGCAACCCTGTAACAAGTTGAGATTGCAGATGGCTCCTGTCGACTACTTAGACATAGTGAGAAGAGGAATCAAAAGTGTGTGTCTGCGTCTCTCACCGAAGGTGTTAAGGGATCACAGAGCCATTGACACTTTGTACTGACACCAGAAAAAGATAGCTGTGGAGGGAGAAAAGAGCTCTGAGCCAAAAGCACGCATGTAATTTTAATGAATGCAAGAAAATGCACACCAAAACTAAAATAGCTCCTTTAACCATTACAAAAGTTTTCAGTTGGGTGAAGGAGGAGGCTTTAAATGGAAAAAAACCATAACAGCCATGGAGAAAGCGTAGACAGAGCCTAATGGCCATTATATCATCAACAGCAGGTGTTTGCACATACAATATCAAGGGAATTTCACACATAAAATCTGTGGTGAGAGCTTTCAACAACATTATCCATTCTCACTTTTAAGTAATTCATCCTTGGCGGTACTTCAGGAAATTAGTCTTTTAATATATTTCTAATGGCTCACTTAAAGGTTATGCCTATCTGATGGCTTTTAAGAAACATACATTTGATATAAATCTTGAAGAATGAGGTAATCCTGAATAAATAATTAATAGTTTTATTCGGAATAAATTGGTTATGATCTAATATCTGCTTTCGGAGTGCTCAATTAGATATTTCCTTTCGGTAACTGCTCTTTGCGCATGTTGGTTTCAATATCCATAATTATGATGAACTATAGATATATAAAATATGTATGCATGGATGTATGTATTCTACAAATATCTTTATTAACTCTGAAATAAAAAACTTTTATACTTTTCTCAAAAAAATGATATATTGGATATAAAATTATATATATATATATATATATATATATTTTTTTTTTAATATCCTAAATTATTAATTCAGATATAATATTATATTTTACAATCTTAACTTATCTTGCTTTGTCGTAAAATTATCTAATATTATCTGAAAAGACATTTATTGACCCTGACATAAAAAGTTTTTTTTTTTCAGATATTAATGCATGTTTGTTTCAATATCCATAATTACAATGAATTATAGATATATAAAATGTATGTATGTAAGTGTATGTAGTCTACAAATATCTTTAATTATTAATTCCGAAATAAAAAACTTTTATATTTTTCTCCTAAAAATTATATATTGTATATATATATATATATATATATATATTATATAAATCTAATATTATAAATTATAAATATAAATACATTTATTGACCCTGACATACAATCAAAGTTTTTTTGAGATATTAATAAGTAACAAGTATGAAGTTACATAAACAAGTTATGCCAAACTACACTGAAAAATGGTTTTAAAACATTTTTTTTTAATCAAATGCTAGTAATTTTTAAAATTAATTTCAAATTAAGAATTAAATAGAAAGTCTAAAACAGTATTTTCTTGTAAAAAAAATACGCCATTAATCTTTGGTTTCATTAAAAAAAAAACTTTTTTTTTTATAAATTTGTACTTCTTTTCAAGAATTTCATTTTAAGGCATTTATGAGAATTTTCTATGACATTAGTTTGACAACAGTTTGAATATGTCCTCCAAAAAAAGTCTTAATTAACAAATTAAATTAAAAAAAAACAAAAAAACATGGTGTATATGTAAAACATACTGTGTGTATACATTACATTTTAAATGAATTTTAAAATAAATGAATCAAAATAAAATACATTGGCCCACACTTCCAAACCAACGACTCACATTCAGTCTCACACAACAGCTCTCAGGCTGGCTGTCTACAGGTGATCATTCCTGTAATGACACAAGTCAAAAGGCCGCATTAACGGATAATGGCCGCGGCACCCACAGTCGCTGATAATATCAGTCCTTTGATGGTCGGGTTACGCAGAGATGAGAGGGGCGAGTGGAACGGCAGCTCTAAAAAATGTATGAGGGCGTGTAGAAGATGAAGCACTTGCTAAAGAAAGCTTTTCAAGTAAAATATGACACCTGCCCCTGTTGTCATCCCTAAAGACTGTGAAGTATTACGGTTTCTAGATGCATCACACCCCGCGGACGCTTCCTTTGTGGTGCCCAGAGACGATCTGTCTACAGCCGTGGCAGAGGTTAGCCGCTCAAATGAGTGGTACGGCCTCAAAGTGTGTACTCTTGACAGGTTTGACATAACGTACTGCAGCAATAAAGGTCACTAACACATAGTGTTGCATTGATTTTGTGTAATGTCACACAGCTACAATGTCTGTATCATTCTGAGCTTGCTGGATGGGATCAATTTAGCACATGAAATTCTCCAACTGAAGGCAAGACGCAGATATCAAAAAGCCCAATTTTGTAGGTGAAGGAACAAAAGGCTTCGGTATCAATAACTCTGGCCCTCTCCGCGTGGTCACTTCCACAGCTTCATAACGTCACGTCTGGCTCTGATCCACCTCTCACCTCATGACTAATCTAACGGGAATCCTTCGCCGAGAGTTTGCATGTGACATTTTACATCAGAGAAAACTGAACACCCCCCACCTCCACCTCCACCCCAACTGCACTCCGACTCTCTCTCTCTCTCCTTCTCTCACACCCACTCGTCCCCGCACTAAAATCACGACTTGTAATATTTGGAGTAAAGCTAGACTCGAAGAAGAGAAGCTGATGTGTTTTGAAGTTAAAAAAAAGTGCAGGATTTTTTACACTGCCCGAGTTCAAACGGGCCTGTTGCATTCACAAATATATAAAAAAACAACCTCTAATGCTTTCATCCATTATTTACTGATGAAACTGCACAATTACACTTAAACTAAGCACAAAAGATCAATTTGGGGCAAGTTTAGCTACAATTTGGCCTTCTATTAGACAATTCATTTGTGTAAGTATTAAAATTCAGTTATGTGAATTAAATATTTCACAAAGAAACATGAAATGGAAATTCATTTCTATTTTGTTAATGCATGTTATATATCTTATTTTGTATGATTCATCCATGTATGCTTTTGGTAATATTTAATCAAAATATCAACTCATCTTCTCGATGTTGTCTCTAAGTGACGTATGCAGGAAGTCTCCAATCATGTAGTCAGCTTAAAAGGGTCATCGGATGCCCATTTTCCACAAGTTGATATGATTCTTTAGGGTCTCTCTAATATACTTTGATTAAAAATTCTCAATGGTTTTGTAAAACAACACCCTTTTTACCTTGTCAAAATGAGCTCTGCAAAAATCATCTCATTCTAAGGGGTTGTTCCTTTAAATGCAAATGAGCTCTGCTCACCCCGCCCCTCTCTTCTCTCTGTGGAATGACGATCTTGTTTACTTTAGCCGCATTTAGCCGCATTTAGCCGCGTTTAGCCGAGTTTAGCCTCTAAACTTCCTAACACCACGTTATAAGGAAAGGCGATTGCAAAGATTCATAAAAAACGCTTATACACACTTCTGCTGTAAGTTAAGCTGGATCATGAATGATTTGCACGAACATACACGGATCGGGAGACTCATTCCCTTCATAAACAAATGTAATCCACTGCATCTTCAGTGGCTCAGATGTCAGGAGTAAATGACGATCACTATGTTCATTATTACATCCAGCAACACAACACCTCAATCGCTCAATCTGAGATATTCTTGTCTAACTTACATCCCTGCTTCGGCATCGAAACAAAGGAAAGTTACTGGACTGTGACAGCTGGTCTGAGGTAAGAGCTCATGTCAATCAACAATCGTGGGAGCGGTCACACTGACAGCCATCTGAGAATGGTTCGATTTGAAACGGGAGATTATTTTTACAGATTAATTAAAAACCACTGCATGGATTTTTATCATTATAGGGTAGATTTGTACATACACTGCCAACACACATTAATGTTCAAACAACATGAAAAAGTGCACTTAGCATCCGATGACCCCTTTAAATGTTCATGAAGCCCTGGAATACTTTTTCTGAGATTTTAGCAGAGGTGCTTGTGTTGCACATCATAGATGACAATGTTAGCATCTGTTAATTTTAATTGTTGGAAATAAATGGTTAATTTTGAGCTTTTTTGTGCTATTTTCATCTTCCGGGTAGAGGTCTGCATTCCCGCAGCTCTCTCGCGGGACCCGACCAGATTTGTTGCTAGGCGGGAATAAATTTACAAACAAAACACGGTAGCGGTCGGTAACTCTGGTGTAATTTAGACGGGAGCGGGCGGTCTAATAATATAAAATAAAATGATTAATTTAAATTTAAATTAATTTAAAATAATTTGGAAAAGGTGATTTTGCAAGTAAGTAAACGTTTTCGTCAATTTCATTAATTGCTTACAATTTTGAAATATCATTTAATTTATTACTAGTTATTATTGTTGTATTTATATATTTTCTTTTGTAGGAGAGCCGTTGAAATCGACGTCGGGACATTTTTTCGTTAAATTGTTAGGTTAAAAGTGATTTAATTTCATAATGGCTACAAGCCAACAAATTTGTTCTTTTGCTTATAATTTTAAATAGCAGATGTAATTTTTGTTTTCAGCTACACTTTTCCTAAGCTTCTGTGTTGACAAAAAATGTCACATTTGTATTTTGAATAAAAATAATAAATATGCTACAATTTTGTACATTTTTTCTACATTTTTTTTTTCTGCAACACATTTTCCGTATTAACAGCATCTTGACAAGAAGAATAAAAATAAAATAAATTGTTGTACAACCTGCAATTTTTTTGTTATCTCTCTCTTTCGGTTTAAATTTGAGATTCTGGAAACAGATAAAAATTTAGCGGGAACGGATGGGTCGGGAAGAAAATTATTCTAAGCGGGCAGCAGGTGAACAAAGAGTGAATATATAGTGGGAGCGGGTGGGTGCGGAATAAAACCTCGCGGGAGCGGGCGGGAGCGGGACTAAAAAAACAGTCCCGCGCAGACCTCTACTTTCGGGTTTAAAATCTACATTGTGCTGACGTCACAGTTTGTGACGTAGCAACGGACTACAGTACATCGATGACGCGCTGGTGTCTCATAATTATTCATGAGGCTGCATTTTCTTAACCTATGAGAAGACGCTTGGCCTAATTATACACGACAGCCTGTGTTGATTTGCTATGACAGACGCTTCAGGCTGTCAGATTGCCTATATTACCTGAGAGAAACGTTCATGGATCGAGAGAGATTGCTTTGTAAGAGGTCGGCTCAAACGCGATTTATTCATATAACCTTAGTGAGTGTAATAGCAGTTTTTACAGCTCCTTGACGCAACCCATCAAAAGGATTATAAACGCCACAAAATAAGCCTTAAAAGTTAAGAGGTGCAACAGCGCATTCATATGTATGTTTTCGATGCAGAGTGCAAATGCCTGTGCATTTATTTGTGTTGTTAACTCAATGGGAGCGAAATGAAACTTTCTGAACCTGAAGTTGACTCTCTCCCCTCTTCCCCCTCTGCTCCGCAGTGCACCACGCCCACTTTTGCAGCATTTTTCAAAAATGTGGTGAGAACTAACCAGTGCTGAAACAGGGGGTTTTCAGTCATTACTCACCCTCATGTCCTTTCAAACCCGTAAGACATTTGTTTATCTTCGGAACACAAATTAAGATATTTTTGATGAAATCTGAGAGCTTCCTGTCTCTGCATAGACAGCAACACAACTACCACTAAGAAATTGTGGAATAAAGTCATTATTTTTGTTTTCTTTGCACACAAAAAGTATTCTTGTAGCTTCATAACATTATGGTTGAATCACTGATGTCTCATGGACTATTTTATTGATGTCCTTACTGCCTTTCTTGGTCTTGAACATGTCAGTTGCATTACTGTCTATGCAGGGTCAGAGATATCCTAATTTGTGTTCTGAAGATGAATGAAGGTCTTACGGGTTTGGAACAACATGAGGGTGGGTTTAATTTTTTGGGTGAACTATCAGTTTAACCTTCCCTATGCTAAAAAAAATAAGATAAAAGGTCTATCTACACCAAAGCTATTTTGAGAGGCAATATAATTTAGCAGATTTTTTATTTAATTCTATTATCAGAGCGGTATTTATTCAGCACAAACACAAGCTCAATTGGGTTAACAGCACAGCAGATAAATTCCACATTTTCAGTAAAAACTAGAAACACTATGTACCTAAATATGTTCTGTGTTCTAAATATTTGCTAAAAACTGAAGACACAAAATGCTGCACAGTAATATTCGTGCATTACTCAGTGAATTGTTTAGTCAATTTAATTTTCATTTACACTTAAATGATCTGAAATCCCAAAAGCTACATGAAAGAGAGGACATTCTTGAGTTTGTTTGGTTATTTGCTCATTTGTTCACAAAGTGAGATACTTTTGATGAAATCCAAGACCTTTTTAACCCTGCTAAAACAGCAACACAACTATCACGTTAAAGGCCCAGAAAGGTAGAAAGGACAATGATAAAATAGTCCATAATTTTGCGCGTTCATGAGAGTATCACGACGCATCAGCGTGTGTCGAAGAGTATTCTTGTAAAGTACAAAAAGTATTCTTGTAGCTTCATAAAATTACGGTTGAACCACTGATGTCACATGGATTACTTTAACAATGTCCTTACTACCTTACTAGACCTTGAATGTGGTAGTTGTGTTGCTGTCTATGCAGGGTCAGAAATCTCTTGGATTTCATCAAAAATATCTTGATTTGTGTTCTGAAGATGAACAAAGGTCTTGAGGGTGAGTAATTAATGACAGAATGTGATCTATCACTTTAAGCTGTTTGCACAATACAAAAGCGATTTACCATTTAATTTATACTGCTAATCACTGAAAAAAACTTGTTTTACTTGTAGTTTGCGATTTATGCTACACCACTGAATCACAAACTGAATTTACCCATTACAATGAGCTGTTATAGTATCATTTCACAGCTTGTATGAAACATCACGTGCATCCATGTATTTTTTTTCTCAAAAAAAAATCTGACATTTCAAAAATCAATAAAGAAGCAAGCTCTTGTTTATATTTGAAATCATCCGTGTAGTCCAGACACGCAGTCCAGACAGAATCCCACAATGCACAAATCACTCCTCATGTTAACACAAGCCGGATGATAAAGCTGTCGAACAGATTGAAATTACTCTGAGCCAAGCGATGAGAACCACAGTCAGAGCCGACAAACTGCTCACCTCATGCTGAGCAAGTACAGCACCTGGGACTGCACAGAGAAATTCAGAAAGCAACATATTGACTTGTTTTTTTCCCCAGTTAATTTTCATCCTGCCATTATTTGCAAGAACGCTCGTTTATTAAATGTTATAGCAATTTATGGAAATATTTTGAAAGTCAAAAAACTGTTATCCCCAGAATTACATTTAATGAGCATCTCTGCCACTTTGCAAATCTAGCAGCACAAACCAACTGACAAGAGATGACACTGTTGCTTTCTGAAAACAAGGCATCAACAGCGTGATATCAACTAGAAGGATCTGGGGTGTAGAAAACAGCGCAGGTGCAACCATATGACCATTATCTTTGGGCTAAGGGGCAATAAATGTGCTTCAGACAAAATGACTCCATTAATCTTTCCTTTTCTCTTTCTGGGGAGGTCTTGACAAGAAGTGTAGGCATGAAACCTGTTGAAGTCCGTGCATCTGCCCTTGGAGAGTATCTTTGTTTCTGGTAGCAATAACCTGTTTCCACGGAAACCGTGCAACACAAGCAGGGTGATGGAACAGGATTGGCGTGACGGTTATTATTCCGGTGGAACATTCCGGAGCGCACGCACTCATCAAAGTATTACACCTATGCGTGGACGTAATGCCTCGGCTTGTTAGACTCGTCTAATATACTGCGCTAGATAGCTGTTCAATATTAGAAGCGAGAGATACAATATTGAAAACGCTCGTCAAGTGTCATATTGCAATATCATCTGTTAGACCTCTTCCTTTATCACTTTATAATAAAATATCACTGGAGTGATTCCAAACTAGGATGTGTAGCTTTTAATGCAAGGGACTCTCACATACGATGATGTTCATGTATACAGAAAAACATTCAGCACGATACTGTACAAGCAACATCCAGATTCCAAAATTCAATAATACTTTTTATAGTCATCTAAAGCCAAAGCAGATTATTAAATTAGCATCTATATATTACTTAGATCTATGCTAAATAGTTCCAGCTAATAATTTAAAATGAAAATCATTATCATCATAACCATTGTCTGTCTTTTAATTACTAATTTATAATCTTCATTTAACAGTTAAATGAATAATCATTGATTTTAATGATTTTTGACCCATATACAGAAGTAAGCTGCACAATAACACACTTTGTTATAAAATATTGTTAATATCAAGTCAACTTTTTTACTGTAATAAATATTAAAATTTTTAAACTAAAAAACGTATAGGCCTAATGGAAGAATAACGCTTTTTTTAATGAGTAAAAGTTTTGAAAATTTGTAATGCTTTATTTTTTAATAATGTCTAACAATAAAGCACTTCCCGAATAAAAATTACCTGATAATTTACTCGGCCCCATGTCATGCAAGATGTTCATGTCTTTCTTTCTTTCTTTCTTCAGATGAAGAGAAAATAAGATTTTTGAAGAAAACATTCTAGGATTTTTCTGCATATAGATGTTTTTCCTGAACACGGAAGTCAGGCCTGACTCTTAACCGAAAGGATGCTTTGTTTTTCCGGTCTCCAGTGTTTCTTATCAAATCAGCGTATATTCCGAGCTGATAATCTAATGTTAGACCTATTAAAATGTTTTTAAAAACCACGTCTCCATAGCGCCATCACTTTGCAATGTCGCAATGACCGTCATTTGTCAGTTCCTCACTCCTCAAAGTTTAATGAGTGAGTAGATGATACGAAGCTGCCGACGTTAGCTACATTTAAAACACATGGGTGCTATTTGAATGGGTTCCTATGGTGACCAGAACAGAAGAGCATTCAATCAGAATTTAGAATTCGTTTTCTCAGGAAAAGGTCAATAGTGGACTTCAGTGGGGATCAGTAGGTTGAAGGTCCAAATTGCAAAGGGCTCTACATGATCCCAGCTGAGGAATAAGGGTCTTATCTAGCAAAAGATCAGTCATTTTCTAAAAAACAATAAAAATTGATATACTTTTTAATCACAAATGAAGTAGGCAGAAGTTCCGACCCAGTGTTTACAAAGAAAGTCAAAACTTTACAAAAGCCCTTTACAAAAAAAAAAAGGTAAAACAACGATGTTGGATGATTTTGAAGTTGGAGGAGAAAATGAGATGGAGTTTTTCATCCTACCATACCTTTTGGAACCAGAGTACACAGATAAAGAAACAACCATGTGTGACCTTTCCAACGTGATTACGTAATGCGTGAAGTCGTAGAGAGACACATCGCAGAGCTGAGAAAATGAACAATTGTTTCGCAAGATAAGATCCTGGGATCGTGTAGAGACCTTTGGAGCTGCAATTTGGACCTTCAATCCGCCGATCCCCATCAGAGTTTGCGTTACACTTTAATATTGTCCGTCGTTTTGACGGACAGGGTTGTAAAAAATTCATAAAACATACATTTTGTTTATCTTTTAATTAATTAAAAGATAAATGAAACAAAGGGGAATTTACTATTAAAATTAAAACATGGAAGAAATGTTGTGTGATTATACCCTAAAAAAATGTTTGTTTAATTTTAGTAGTAGTAGTAATAGTAGTAATATATATCTGGCATAATGTTTTCAAGTTAAACCAGACTTTTATTTTGACAGCTTGCCGTGTCTACCTTTACATTTCTGTGTGTATATGATATAACGCTAGTTTTCCTAAAATGGAACGGTGAAATGCTCATGAAGTGACTCTCAGCAGATATTTTGTTAATGTATTTATGTCCTCATTTAGTGAGACGTCTCACGCGCTTCACTGCGTGTAATAAACAAAACCGCTTGTCTGCTCCATTCATTAAAACAGAGACACGTAGAACATGCAGGATTTACATTTAAATGGTATTTTTGTGGCGTAATATTTACAGATACTAGTCCATATTGTGGTTTGAATTAAGTGTAACAACCTACTGTTGATTAATTCATGCAAACTTTGACAAATTCCATGACATTCCGCATTATTCAGTAAATTCCATTTTAATGACTGGATTCCGTGATTCCATCCGTGTTTTCCACATCGCAGAAATCATAGGGCCCTACTCCTCTCATCCAATAAATCGCAGTAGTTTTGTGCTTTGATACTTTTGATATGAAACGAAGTCTCAGATTACAAATTCTGCCCATTTCATTAGGAATTTGAAGCAATAAATATCGTTTTGGCGCTCTTTAATGCGGTGTAATAGATCGCTGGCTTAAACTGGGTAATCAAACGCACAACAAAAACTTAGTGAAAGTTTCCTTTTTGTTCTGTATCCTGTGCTCTGCTGCCACACTGGAGCGCACTCGCCACCAACTAGACAGGGGTGGGAATTACAGTTACAATTTACAATAGATCACTCTCAGTGTAATCTGTCAAAGTGAAGGACAGTCTTCAGATTTTTCCGTCACTGATAAAAAAATTCCAGAAATGACGGACAATTTTCAGTTAACGCAACCTCTGATGCCAATTGAAGTCCACTATATGGAGAAAACGCCTGGAATGTCTTCCTCAAGAACCTTAATTTCTTTCCGACTGAAGAAAGACAGACATGAACATCTTGGATGACAAGGAGGTGAGTAAATTATCAGGAAATTTTTATTCTGGAAGTGAACTAATCCTTTACCATTTTTATTAAGAGGCTTCTGTTTGTAACACTACAGTAATAAGGCACTCAAAGTCATGCTGTATTGTGAATACATGCTTGATTGTATAACACTAGACAATTAGTTCATGTGCATCAAACTTTTAGTATATACTTTCAAGTACATGTATATGATCAGTGCAATAAATAACTCACAAATTAGGATTCACAAATTGTAGAATTGTCGTCCAATTTATAGATGAACAGATGGACAAGTTGCCCGGAAACTCTCTCCTCCTCCTCCTGCTCCCATTTTTTTTATCTTGAGAGTAATTAAAAGACAGACAATAATGTTTCTCTTCATGTTCGTCCAGACTGTTCACCTTGCAGTACGGGCCTGCTGTCACTGTGGAGCGCAGGGAGATGACTGTGTAGCTGGGGTATTGTGACTCACTCTTCTGAAGCTTGGAGCCAGAGCTCAGGGCCATTGGCAGCATTGTGCCAGTGAAAGAAGTCATTGAAATATACAGAGAATCTGCGTGCATCTGCCTGACTTGGCAGGAAGGCTGTTTGTCTGAAAGGCACACGCATACCAAAGTCATTCCCATGGCTGATCCTGCACATACGCTAATAATGGATATTAGTCCCACTTCTCCAAGGTGAAATTTAATGTGCTAATACCCGATATTACTAACAAACCTGGAAGGAACTCTATTTTATTACCTAGCTATTTTGCATGCCAAAAAGAGCCATCCCAATCATTTACAACATCAAAACTAAAATGATTATGAAACCAAAATTAAAGGGATAGTTCACCCCAGAATAAAAGTTCTGTCATTAATTACTCACCCTCATGACGTTCCAAACCTGTAAGACCTTCGTTCCTCTTCAGAACACAAATGAAGATATTTTTGATGAAATCTGAGAGCTTTCTGACCCTGCATAGACAGTAATGCAACTGACACTTTCAAGGCCCAGAAAGGTAGTAAAGACATTGTTAAAATAGTCTATAAGTAAGTAAATAAATAAATGATCACAAAAGAAAAATGAAAGAAGTTGGCTGACAAAATTTGTGGGATCTCAGTGGAGGTATGATACATTGTTTCCACTGAGCTAAACAATAATTAGTCTGGTGTGTGAGCGCAGAGTGATGTATGGGGAACAATTACTTTTGATGTGAGGTGGCACACACATTGTTAGAGAGAGAACAGTGTGCAGTCGACTATTTTAATTAGTACTAAAACAGGAGTTTCTCCTGTCTTTGAGAGCCGTGATGTCAATGACCCCATTATCGAGCACATCTATGTACAAACACTGTCTGACTTAAGATGCAAAACAAAATATCCCTCAAAAGAGTACATTTTTGAACACAGCCTGAGGTTATGAAATGAATTAAAACACCACTGTCAGCCTCACATGCTTTTACTTAAAGCATTTTTTTACTTCTATACATTTAAAGGCATGATTAACTTTGCAAGAACTGCTAAATAATAAATACTTCAAGAGAAGCAAACAACAATTAAACCATGCTGATGTATATATACATTTTCTTTTACATTTTTTGTAATAAACTGAATTCTGATACTCTGCTGATTCAATGTCTTGCAGTTTTCCCATCTGTATAGAATTATGTAAATTTATTCTAAATATATTCTCCTCTTCCACAACCTTTTTATTAAATCTCACAGACAAATAACCGACCAGACTTTTTACTTTGCTTTCTAGTTGACATGTTTTTCACTCTCTGTTTCTCATTCTCATTTCACTGTGGGTCATGAATTTTAGACTCGACTGTAACTGACCTTGTCCGTGTTTGTGCTTTGGGACACAGAAGGCACGTATACAGCCAAGGTGAACTTCATTCTCTAAAGAATTGGGGTTTTTTTCCCTGTTCTTTGGTTCTTTTATGTCTGAGTGCTTCTTCTTATTGTGCAGGAGTCATGATGATGGTTCACAAAGTAAGCTTTGTTTAAAACCTGCAGTAGGTGGGAATCTTTCTTGTTTGGACTGCTCTGACGTTGTAAGCAGGTCTTGCGTTTGGTATCTCTGCAAGGCGTTTCAATAGCATTTCTACTTTGAGATTATCTGATTTTCGAATGCAATATGTATGATGACTGCAGGGATGGAGTGGGACTGAAAACAGCTGGTCCATCGCAACTAACTGCATACACACATGCACATGAATATACTTCATGTCCAGTCCATCCCTGGATAATTTCAGTATTTTCCAGTATTTTCACCTATTTTCCAATAGCCTGCATTAGAGCTGTTTCATTCCATGTTTAAGTTCAATCACATCTGGCTTGTAAAACATCCATCATACATTTGCAAAATATTATAAGCCAGCAGTAATGACTGCATCACGACTTCTGGTCACAATGAATCTCCATGAAGAGCAGGATGACTACAGCATGACAAATGTTCGAGTGTGGTGAGAATTCTCACTGTGGTGTCCAGTTTGGCACAGGCCATTCTGGCTGACCTTGTCAGGATGTCAGTGACTAATGTCTGATCTCATCGCAAGCCCGGAGTAATCTGGCACAGGCCTGGTGGATCTCCACAAAGCAGCAGTGTCATCACAGGTTTCCAGCGAAGACCAGGCATAGCCTGGTGACATAAAGGCCATCCAAACTGCCCTAGCCATGTGATGCCCAGATTCACTCTGTTCCTGACCAGTATTTCACAATGTGCAGGTGAGTTGCCACACAAAGAAAAAGCTTTATTATAAACCTCACAGAGAAATGTAACATTTAAGACAGCGACTGAAAAAGGTAATTTGATATGAATAATTTACGTGTCACTTTAACTGTTGTGATGTGTCTGTTCATTCAGTTGGCAAAATGAAGTCTAACCTGTTTTTCTCCCATATACAGCATGTACAAAAACAGACTTAAGTTAATTTTCCACTTGCTGACTGATAACAAAGATATATTTAAATTGAGAAGTACATGATATATATTCGGATTTGCACTTGTGTATTCAGGATTTATAAATGTATATGCCAATTTATATAGTCAGAATTTATAACTATATTTTGGATTTGCTTCTATATTTTCAGACTTACTTCAGTTTTGTATCTATATATTTAGACTTATATCAATATATTCCAATTTAATCTTATATGTGACCCTGGACTACAAAACCAGTCGTAAGTAGCATGGGTATATTTGTAGCAATAGCCAACAATACATTGTGTGGGTCAAAATTATTGATTTTTCATTTATGCCAAAAAGCATTATTAAGTAAAGATCATGTTCCATGAAGATAATTTGGAAATTTACTACCATAAATATATCAAAACTTAATTTTTGATTAGTAATATGCATTTCTAAGAACTTCATTTGGACAACTTTAAAGGTGATTTTCTTAATCTTTTGATTTTTTGTTCACCCTCAGATTCCAGATTTTCAAAATAGTTGTATTTCAGCCAAATATTGACCTATTCTAACAAGCCATACACCAATTAAAAACTTATTTAATCAGCTTTCAGATTATGTATCATATTATTTAAATTAAAGAAATATATTAAATAATATTAATTCCATAATATAGTTTCACTCAAATTATTAATGATATATAAATACGCACAGAATATATAAACACACATATTTATATACACATACTGTATATATGAATTGAAAAATATTTAAAATGTAATCATTTAATAATTATATTTTAATTACATATTACAATTTCACTCAAAATGATTAATTTACGTGTAACTGTAAAAAATTGTAAAAATACTTTGACATTTTTTTTAAAGGTTAACAGCAAGTTCCCATACTATAAACAGGGAAAAAAACGTAAAAAAAAAAAAAATAAATAAATAAATAAATAAATTAAATAAAAAATCAATCCAAACATTTAATGTATTTTTACAGATAAATTAAGTTAATTGTACAGTTTTAAAAAGTAAAAAAAGAACAAAATAATATATAATTTAGTCAAAAACTGTACATTCCCAGAATTCCTTGCATGACACTTGACATTTAAGAGTATTTAGTTTAAATAATCATGTTTCTTGTAATCAGTTATTTGGGTTTTATGTTACATCTTCTTTTGGTAACACTTTACTATAAGGTTCATTAGTTAACATTAGTTAACTACATTAGTTAACATTAACTAAGAATGATCAATACTTCTACAGCATTTATCTGTTAATGTCAACATTTACTAATGCATTACTAAAATCACAAGTTGCGTTTGTTAACATTAGTTAATGCACTGTACACTAACAAGAAAAAATAATGAATGTTTTTATTAACTAATATTAACAAAGATGAATACAATTTGTTCGTTCATGTTAGTTAATACATGTTATGTTAACAAATGTCACATTGTAAAATGTTACCCTTCTTTTGTTTAATAAATGTTTATTGCTTTGAGTGTCATGTTGTGGAAAAGCTGCTTGTGATGAACTTTGATTCTTCATATTTTTTTTACATTGTAATAATAATAAAAATTGTTCCAAAACAGACTTTGTACCCCGCTGTGCTTGAACAACTACCATCTCATTGTGTAATGTACAGTATGATCGGAAAGCACTCATGCAGCGAGAGAACTGTCCATGGTGCTGACAGTCTCTGAACTCACATGGTCTGTTCCCTGCTCAAGACTTGGCACAGACTTGTTATGACGTGAAGCACTGGGATGAGCAGTGTGACCAAACCAGACCCCTGATACTCCGAGCGACGCCCCGTGCCGGGGCTAAGACCCCCGCTGCCGCCCCACTGGTGCGCACATATCAAAGCACCCACCCCATCCCGTTTCATGTGCCAGTAATTAGCTATCAAACCCTACCGCAGACCCCTCCTTTAAACCAACAATTCAGGATGAAAGAGCTGTGACACTTTGAAACCTGAATGCTTTGTTGGTAAACATTTCAAACTAATTAACAGCATATTTAATTAAAAAGTACACGTGAAGCATTCAAGCTTCTGTTTTTTTTTGTAATGCTCCAGCAGAGAAGGTTGATTAAAGTCCTGCTCGACTAACATTTACCAAAAGTCACCGTGTACTTATTTATGGCGTTTTAGCAACATACAAATGAGGTCCGCGTTAGGATATCATTGCTATTCCGCATGAGTGCATGCACCGGCGTCTCAGTGGCTCGCTCGACGTGTCCTGCCTCCTGACCCGAGCGTGGAGAAGCCTTCATTTACACAGTCTAATGAGGCAAGGCCTGTAGTTGTAGGCAGGAATTGTGTTTACACTCGCATTCATGCCACATTTCCAGCTCCAGAGTACTGATGAGAGTACACGGCCGAATCAGCCCGCAAATATCCAGATACCCCACGCACAGCCCGGGCCAATAAATCACACTCAGTCCTTTACATCTAGAAAGAACTCGAGAGGCCTGGGAGGAAGCGAGTCAGACTGGCTTGCAGCAGACATTTTTCACAATCTGGCCTGTCACCAAGCTGAGCGCCTTAAAGCAAGATTAATTCGAGGAGGACAAGACGTCTGACTTTAGTGGCATCAGTCATGGTAGGGCAGGGAGGGAGCAAAAATCTCTGACAGACATGCAATTTGTGTTCAGCTGAAGCAGATCCGCTAGACGCTATTGGACAATTTGATATCTTCATAAAGAGTTAAACTTTGGCTATATTTTTTTCTCTGCAAAATGACTTTATTCCTGTGTCTCAACCAGCATGGAGTTTGCTAGTGCATGTTATAGTTATTTTTGTGTGCATTTTGTGTATGTGTGTGTTTAGGATGGTTTTACAGCCACTGAGAGGATGGGTAAGGAATACAGTTTTGGTTATCATTTCACAACCTGTCATGCCCGTGTGGAAATGCTGGCAGAAATGTAATGCATGTATGTTTTAAAGATAGGTGAGGTGTGTCGTTATAGCCCAAAGGCTGTAAACACCTTTTGACACAGTGATTTATAACAGCACTCTAGAAACAGTGCTAACAAGCTCTTCACAACTATGATAAAATCAGGTGCAAGCACATAAATGAACATTTACAGTGAACAAAACAACAGCATAGCCCTATCCCAGACTGGATAGCACTCAATATTAAAAATACAGTGTAAGATGGCAAAAATGTATCAAAAACAAACAACATGGCTACTTTTCTTTGTGTCAGAGATGCATAATTTCATTTATGAGTTTATCAGTATCAATTGATATTAAATATTTAATTGGTCATGCTTATTTCCACTATAAAAAAGTAAAGAAAAAAGCAGGAAAAGAAAACGTGACAAATAAATTAGACTAAATGTAATTTGTAAATAAAAAAAAAACAGAAATATATTTATGGGGCTGCCAACTCTCACGCATTCAGCGTGAGACTCACGCAATTGACACTTTTCTCACGTTTTTACACTACATATATTTTCTCATGCAGTGAAAAGAACTCTAAGCTGAAAATGTAATAATAGGATATTAGCAAAACAGATGGTAAAGGCTCGCTTATTTGTGTTTGCGCTCTGGAGAACATCAAATTAACGTTTCTATTTACAACGTGTTTTTGTAACTGAGCAATGTAGCCAATCATTGACTTACCTGTTGATCCTTGAACATCTCTGATTGGCCGATTTGTGAGATCGCGATGAACTGAAGTAAATGACACTTTTTTAGTGATTATAAAGGAAGGGCTATTTGTGCTCTTTCTAGGTTAAATATAATCCATTCAGAATTTGAATAAAAGTTTTGTCTTTCATGATGCTAACGGCCAGTATACAGTTTCGGGAGTGACATATAAATCCTTCATCCCTCACATAAATGCTGGATATATTTTCGAATGGGAGGCAAATATAATTTGTCAAAATAAATGTTCATTAAGTCATGTAAATGCAGAAAAATATTAATTTTCGTGTCAAAATATTTTAAAATGCGCTTGCAATTATTTATAATGACTAGTAAATTGTGGTCAAAGTTACATAATTTCACATAATTTTATCATAAAAACACAGTACCATCATGACGGTAACTTCTAGGCATGTCCAGATGTCAGACAACTCTGAGTTACGTTTTTATATAGACCTTTTTCCTGAGTAAACGATGGGCGCTGCCATTACGAATTCTAACTTTCGATTGGATGTCCTTCTGTTCCGGTCTCCATAGGAGCCCATTCAAATAGCGCCCATCTGTTTTAAATGTAGTTAACGTTGGCAGCTTCGTATCATCTACACACTCATTAAACTTTGAGGAGTGAGGCACGGACAAATGAGGACATTGCAAAGTGATGGCGCTATATTGTCATGTGCTTCTTAACAACATTTAAATAGGTTTAACATTAGATTATCAGATCGGAATATACGCTAATTTGACTAGAAACAATGGAGACCGGAAATGCAAACCATCCTTCCGGTTAAGAGTTGGGCGTGACTTCCGCGTTCAGGAGAAACGTCTATATATTTTAATATTGGCCATTTACCAACAGCAGTCAGTCATAACATTAAAACAACAACTATCATCTTGTCATAATGACCACAACTGTAATATGAGTGCATCCCTAATTTACATACACTAAACATTTACATGTACACTACCAGTCAAAGGTTTTTGAACAGTAAGATTTTTAATGTTTTTTTAAAGAATTGTCTTCTGCTCACCAAGCCTGCATTTACTTGATCCAAAATACAGTAAAAACAGGAATATTGTGAAATATTTTTTACTATTTAAAATAACTGCTATCTATTTTAATATACTGTGAAATGTAATTTATTCCTCTGATCAAAGCTAAATTTTCAACATCATTACTCCAGTCTTCAGTGTAACATGATCCTTCTGATCCTTTGTTTTATTGTGTTAGTTAGCTGTATTTTTTAGTTATTTTTACTTAATGAAAATAACCCAACTGCAGTTTGATTGAGATTTTGAAAATGGTTAAAACAGAGTTATCTGTTTTTGCAAATGAGCTCTTCATATATTCACATAGAAAACAGTTATTTTAAATAGTAAAACTTTGGATCAAATAAATATAGGCTTGGTGAGCAGAAGATACTTCTTTAAAAAACATTAAAAATCTTACTGTTCCAAAACTTTTGACTGGTAGTGTACATAAACAAACACTTATGGCTGCAACTGTGCACAAATTTTCACTGTTAAGCCAGTCAAACTGTTCACATTTTTCCAAAATTAGGTCAATACGACACCCAAATCGGTTTATTAAAACTTTAACTCTGATTTAAAACAGCCGCTGATGTTAAATGACTCATATGGCTGTTTGTAAGACAGCTCAGCTGAAAGGGACTGCATTTCAGATTGATCCTTCACCCTGTGTGTGCAGTCAGAGAAGACTAATGTATAAAACATTCTGCTCGCACCAGAGTTAAATAAATAATAGATTCCTTTTCAGTGGAACACAAGCAAGACAAAGAAATAACAGTGTGGGGAAAATGCTGAGAGGTCTGTGAAAGGTCAGTGGTTACGAGTGGCCCCAGCCTCCACTGAGATCCTTCGCAAGCTGAAGGCTGCTCAAGGCATACTAAACAAACCTGGGACTCACGCAGTGTGGCTTATTTGCCTTACGACAAATATAGGGATTGGGTCACAGTGCGATCGATGCACAAAGGGGGAGTGCTACATGGAACTGACCTTGTTAAACAAGCCAAGTAATGTAGCTCCAAAATATATATTAAAACAGATTTTTAAGAAGGAAAAAGATTAATCAAACACAAAATGATATTGGCTAAGCTTCAGTTGTGGGCAGTGGTTGCACACACTAAAAATGGGATTCCTTTGAACATTAAACTCAAATTCTTTCTGAGTGTAAATTGTATGGAATAACCACCAAATAAAATGCAACTAAAATGATTAATATTGCTCAAATATCAAAGACTGTTTTCTTGAGTGAAAAAATAGTCTTGCCTGAATCAGGAGAGAAATATGCACAGATCAAGCATTGTTTACAGGAGTTTAAAAAGTTTTTTGTTTGATGTGAGAGGAGAACAGAGGATGGACTTGATTTTGACATGAGAGGACAAAGAATGTACTTTCACTGGAAGAATCAATATTATGGATATTGCAGTTGGATTTGGTCAGAAACAACGGTTTAAAGTTAAATGGCCTTGATGGATTTGCTTCTTATGAACAAGCAGTTTTTTGTTTCAGAAGATGTTAATTAATGGACTGGGGTTATAATTATATTGTATTGTTTTTATCAGCTGTTTGGACTGCAATTCTGATGGCACCCATTCACTGCAGAGGATCCATTGGTGAGCAAGTGAATAATGCTAAGTTTCTCCAAATACATTCTGATGAAGAAACCAAATCTTCTACATCTTAGATGGCCAGAGGGTGGGTACATTTACAGCAAATTTTCATTTTTGTGGATGAACTATTTCTTTAATTTACAGCCACTGTACTATAGATAGTTGCATTTACAGCAATGTCATGTTAAAGCTAATTTAAACTATTCCTGAGCAAAATGATGACTTGTACATTTTGTTTCACACAAATACATAGATTGCAATGCAGCATAGTTTTGAAAACATATGCAAGAATTGTGCATTTTAATTAAGGACATTAACAGAGAAAGCTGCATAAATCAATTCTTGAATTTGTATAAAGTGAGCTTTGTAAAATCATTGCAAGTTTCAGCCTCACTGATCTGATCAGCGGATGACTCATCGACAGGAAAACCATGTATTCAATACAATCCAACCAGAAAGATCCAATAAAATAATAAGCAGTGTCACCGCTCCACTGAGAGGCCAAAACACAAGACTGAATGAATCACAAATCATCTGCATTTCAATTTTCAGAGCATGAATTCAGCTATCTCAGCTGTCTCCTGTTAATTCCTGATAGCTCAGGAAGAATTTTAAACATTTCCCCCTCTCTCCTTTGGAAACATTTAATCAGCACTACACAACTTTGGAAAGCTCAGGGGCCATAAACCGGATCTCTTTTTGCACACACATACTGTATAATGGTAATTACTTTATGTTAATGACACAAGCAGTAAATGTGTGGTATGCAGAATGACTGAACTTTTTCAGTACAATTTATTTTAAATCATGGTAACAGTATTATTACAAAATGGTTAATGTTTCTGTAAATTGAACACTACTGTACAAAACTACAGCGAATTCAGTATTACTGTAAAATAATATTAACATTTAAAATAAAAGTTTATATATGTATAATATATATTTATATAAACTTTTATCTTAAATGTTAATATTATTTTACAGTAATACCGAATTTGCTGTAGTTTTTGCTGTAGTTAGTTCTATATATTTTCAGGCGTTTGTTTTTAAACTAACTCCTTCTAGAGATTTACACAGATCAGCACCAAATTTGGTCAGTCTAATCTAAAGCCTTTTGTGATGTTTGAGTTTTTGTTGAAGGACGTGTCCTTGGCGGCCCGACAAATTTTGATGTTTCGCTATGAAAAAGGAAGTTGTTATAGTTCAAGCATATACAATGTCCGATCTGCACCAAACTTCACATGTTTGATAAGAGTCCTGTCCTGAACACATGCCCATGACCATATTCACTTATAGCCATATCGCCACCTGCTGGCAACAGGAAGTGCCATGTTTCACGCTCTAACGAACTCCTCATAGAGATTTAATGACATCAATATTATATTTGGTCAGTCTAATCTAAAGGCCTTAGTGATGTTAAATTGCAAATATCCTGAGTTTTCCTGAAAGGGCGTGTCCATGGCGGCCTGACAAAGTTCGATGTTTTGCCATGGATATACAAGGTGTTGCAATTCAGCCATACAATGTCCGATCTGCCCCAAATTTAACACGTTCAATAAGAGTCCTGGCCTGAAGACATCTAAAGGCCAATATGCAGCTATAATCATAGCGCCACATGTTGGCAACAGGATACATCATGCTTTGGACTAACTCCAGACCATGTTCAATCTGCACCAAACTTTATATATTTGATAAAAGTGCTGGCCTGAAGACATTAACATGCCAATATCAAGTTATAGTCATAGCGCCACCACCTGGTAGCAGGAAGTTTGGCACATATATATGACTTTTCCATTTTCCTTCTATATTTACCAATTTAAATGCATATTGCATTTGGTGGTGAGCCCGGGTGCAAGGGCCCTTTAAACACTGCTTGCAGCTTTAATTTGATATATATAATGTGAATTAAATACTATCAAATACAAGACACTTTACACTTACTTGATTATTTTTCTTTTAAATTATTAATTAAAGGGATAGTTCACTCAAAAATGAAAATTCTGTCATTAAATACTCACCCTCATGTCGTTCCAAACCAAGCCCTTCATCTTCGGAACACAAATTAAGATATTTTTGATAAAATCTGAGAGCTTTCTGACCTTGCATAGATAGCAACTACCATGTTCAAAGCTCAGAAAAGTAGTAAGAACATTGTTAAAATCAGTTTCACGTCGACTATTTTAACAATGTCCTTACTACTTTTCTAGGCCTTGAACGTGGTAGTTGCGTTGCAGGGTCAGAAATCTCTCAGATTTCATCAAAAATATCTTAATTTGTATTCTGAAGATGACCGAAAGTCTTACAGGTTTGGAACACCATGAGTGTGAGTAATTAATGACAGAATTTTCATTTTGGGGTGAACTATCCCTTTAAATTTTAACTTAATTAAACATGATGGACACAAAACAGGTGATTCAAAATGAATAAAAGTCAGGAATCCGTAAGGAAACAGAACTCAAACTCCATGACTTTTACACACCATAAAAAATAAAAATCTAACATTATTAATTAAATGTTCTATATTGTAAGCATTTATTTGCTACAGCTTGCAAGTGTTAAGTCTGCTTGGTGTTTAAAATCACGTTATGTACCACTGTATGAAAAAAGTCATTAAGTAGTGCTGCCCTAAACCCTTATAAAAGATATGAATTGAAAATTTCATCTCTCCAGAGTTTTAACAACAATAAGTAGCTTAAGGAAAACTGATGCTACATATTTTTGCTCATACATTTCGCTCGCTCTTTTTAAATTTTCACCTGGGAAGAATTTCACAGCGAGTTGAAAAAGTGCCACAGTAGGACATGCTAAATGTCCCCAGTCTCTTCAGTACGCCATTTTTAAAGTGAAGTCAAATGTCAGGGTTCCTAATTAGGCCCCAGGATCGTTCTATTGTGTTAATTGGTGGAAAGACCACTGACATCTGATCCAGTTCAGCAGGGCAGTGGTACCGGGGTGGCAGGGATCTCAACAGTCATAAGCAGCCTTATCTCTAACAGTAGAGGGTCTCATTTAGCTTATGAACCAGCATGCATCATTGCCTAATGAGCGAGAAGATATGGAAGCACGAACTGTGACAGCAGCAAACAAACATTTCATTGTTGAAACATTTCAACAATGAGATCATCAAACTATTAGAGAGATGATCGTATTGTCTAGGTGTCTGACGGCGGAGAGACCAATTAAGACAACGGCGGATGATCAATACATTTGCGGTTGCATAGCTGGAACTGAACGCATCTTTCAAGTGAATTACAAATGGGTGACAGTCAGAAGCATGTCTGGGGCGCAACAGCAGGGCGGGATTTCATCCAACATACTGCCTTTGCTTCCTCTAGACGATTGGACAACAAAATGGGATGTTTATTTTGTTTCCGTTAACAGAAGCACGCTCTCCCCATTCGCAGCATGCATTACAGAGCAGTCATGAGTTTCAGTCTGACACCCCTGCCAATTATGTGTGTTGGATGACTTCAATATCATCGTTTTATTAGAGGGATGTAATTTGTGCTATGGATTTACAGTCAACGTAATACAAGTCCTGCCTTCCAGGTCTGTTCTGTGCTATAAAATAAGGCAGCTTTATAAATCTTACTTACAACATTAGATTGATTTAGGTGAGTGTGGGGACTAAGGTAGATATGTTTTTTGCGTTAATTTAGTTTGATTTAGATTTACTTGGTTTTGCTGCGAGGCTATAATCGTTACCCAATCAGAAAATTAGCCACATAAGTAGCCTGTCTCTTCTGGTTCCTCACCTCCTCATGAATGTTGCATTAAAACGTCTCAAATACGAAAAGGATCTCTAGAAATATTTCTTTCGATTTCCACACACTTTCTGTGCTTTAAAAGGCGTCCCACTCTGACAAGCCTTCAAATATGAAACTGTCACTTTTATTGGTGAGTCACAGTATCCGGAAGCACATGGCCCATGCTGACAATTATCTCTCCAAATAACAGATCTAAATGACAGACACTAATACAGAGATACATTTCAGACTGGGAAGAGGTTGTTTCCGTGCGTGCTGGAAGATATATCTTCTGGCACCTGTGCCTTACTGGCGTTAAGCTATCCGTATGAGATCGGCAGCCTCGCTGTAAAGGGTATTCAAGTTGCCAGAGTGAAGAAAAAAGTCAATATTGATTCAGAGTCGGTGTGCATTTTGTTGGGCAGATGCTAATTCGTAGGCCCACTCTCCTCTGTTCGGGTCAGGAAGAACGGCTGGTCTTAGAATAGCGCGCCGGGGATCGAGCGCGAAATGCACACTGCCTATTTTAGTGCTTGGCATGAAGCCGGTAGAAGAGCGCGGGGGTTTGGACTGAAGACGCTGTAATCAATACTGCTGTTTTTCCAGAGGACTCTGGACGTCTGCTCTGGGATAGAAGAGTAGAATAATTACAGTTGTGTATTAGATAATCCTGACCACCTGGATATGGGCCATGAGGCTGACTGATGTGTAACGAATGTGCACGCAGAGTGACGCCGTCACTAAAATATTGCACACATCTGTCTCAGACATATGGCTAAAGTAAATATCTGCCTTAAAATTGGCTTTTTACATAAGATGCATTCATGCTTGCGGCGAACATGTAGACATGAAAGAAATGAGATGATTGTCTACTATAGCATATTCTGAAAAGATGCATATAGAATAGAATATTTAAAGGATATGTACATACTATTGTTTGGGAGGCAAATATGCCCCCTAAAGAGAGCTAAATCTAACAAAAATTTACCTGTGTATATGTAATAAATAAAAAAAGTGCATTTAAATGCACTTCTTAGCTTTGTATTATAAATATATCAATACAGTTACATTCTTGTTATATATAGATATATTAAAGGGATAGTTCACCCAAAAATGAAAATTGTGTCATTAATTACTCACCTTCATGTCGTTCCAAACCCGTAAGACCTTTGTCATCTTCAGAACACAAATTCAGATATTTCTGATGAAATCCGAGAGCTTTCTGATCCTGCACAGACAGCAATCCAACGGACACATTCAAGGCCCAGAAAGGTAGTAAGGACATCATTGAAATAGTCCATGTGACATAACCATAATGTTCTGAAGTTACAGGAATATTTTTGTGTGCAAAGAAAACAAAAATAACATCTTTATTCAGCAATTTCTTCTCTTCCATGTCAGTCTTCGACGCATGTTCACAAGAGTAGCACAACGTATGCGTGTGGTTCTGACGTTATTTTTGTTTTCTTTGAGCACAAAAAGTATTCTCGTAGCTTCATAACATTATGGTTGAACCACTGATGTAACATGGACTATTTTAACAATGTCTTTACTACCTTTCTGGGCCTTGAACGTGTCAGTTCCATTGCTGTCCATGCAGGGTCAGAAGATCTCGAATTTCTGAAGATGAACGAAAGTCTTACGGGTTTGGAACAACATGAAGGTGAGTAATGACAGAATTTTCATTTTGGGGTGAACTATCCCTTTAACTACCGCACAACAATATAACAAAACATCAGTCAGATCAATATACAAATAATAAATAAATAAGAGTGGGGCATATGGCTTGTGTGCAACATTACAATTCCTCAGAGCTTTGTGTGAGGAAAGGAGCAAAATGGCATTTTTGTCATTACAGTCACTAATTTAAAATAATTAATCAACTCTTTGGCATTTTATGACTTGCCTCGCCTTATGTCTGTCATAAAGATTCTTGAGGCGGCAACGTTTGAATGTTGATCTGAGATTTTGCAGAAAGGAAGATGCATAAATTTGATTATTTTCTGTCATTCTATGTCATTCAAAAGTTCAGAGTCCGTAAGTTTGTGTGTGTGCGTGCAAAAAAAGTTAACACTTTTCAGCAAGGATACATTATATCGATAGTAAAGACATTTTTAATGTTACAAAAGATTTCTTTTTTAAATAAATGCTGTTCTTTTCAACTTCTATTAATCAAACAATTCTGAAACAAAAAAAGTAAATATTAAAGGGGACCTATTATGTGAAATCCACTTTGACATGGTGTTTGGACTTACATGTGTGAACACAACCACCCTAAAAAATACCACCCACACTTTTTATTTTTTAATCCCCATTAAACCAAACCAGCCTCATTAGGCATAGTTTAGGGGTAGTTTTCATTCTCTAAGCAATGTGACATCACATTGTTTAGGCCCCGCCCCACGGCAGCTGACTGACAGTCCTGCATTGCCATAGATTCCGCCCTGAGCGAGTTGTGCTTGGTTGTACCATAAATATGTATATTTACATATTTATGAGTTGTACACCGTACAAAGTATTTTAATTGATCGGCTCCGCACTGTCCGTTCAGTGGTGCTACCAAACACATTCTCCCTGTGCTGTTGAATCGCTCGCACAAGCTCATTAACATCACACTATTTCGGCCCAATTTACGTGTGTTTGGCTTGCCATATGTACGGCTGAATACCAGTTCTCTCGCTCTCAATCATATTGCTTCTACTGACTGTTTATTGCTGTAGGTATGCAAAGCAGAGATGTATACGCTACGCCCGCTTCTGAAGATGGGACAGGAATATGCAGCTCATTTGCATTTAAAGTGATACACACCAAAACAGCTCTTTTTTTAGACATGCCCCAAAAATGACATTTTGCAGATGTTATAATAAATGAACTGTGCGGTATTTTGAGCTGAAACTTCACAGACACATCCCAGCAAGCAATAGTCGTCATTTCAACGTCTAGTTTAACTATAGACCCGATATAGTCCGGCTATTTGTAACCCACTTCTAGACCAAATAATCTTGAATTTAGTTACATGTCATTTTTTGGCAAAATACTTGTGAGATATATGATATTTCATCATGTAAGCAAAGTCAACAGCGTTTACAAGGTGTTTGGTTTTATTTCTATATTTATATATATTTATATATATATATATATATATATATATATATATGTATAGTCTATTCTAGGGCTATGTTTAGACGTCTATTAAATTTTCACTGACAGCCCAATGACAACCTTATTTTAGCCTAGACGTCTAGGCTGTGTTTCAACAGCTAATATACGTTTTTTAGACCAAAAATTGCTTGGTGGGATTCTGGAGACACCCAAGACTAATTACATCTCGTAAAAAGTGGCATAATAGGTGCTTTTTAGCAGCACAACTACTTCCAACAATAAGAAATGTTTCTTGAGCATCAAATCAGCATGTAAGAATGATTTCTGAAGCATCATGTGACACTGAAGACATTGCCATCACAGAAAAAAAATTCCCATTTAAAAATATTAAAACAGAAAACACTTGTAATACAGTACTATTCACAATACTACCGTTTTAGTGTGAATATGACAACATAAATGCAGCTTTACTAATCCTGGAAGCTCAGTAAAAGAAACAGAAACAGAAACCTGAAAACTTTCAAACGCTAGTGTGTACAGGATGCATGTGAATCCGCATTTTTATCTAACAAACGAGCAGTTGACAAAGGCCTCTCTTGTAGAAATCTCTCAGGGCTATCAAAGGCCGTGTATAGCGATTAGGCCTGTTGTTAAAATGTGTTGTGGTCTCTAGGCTGCACCCTCAGAGGACAGAGTGATGGATGTAATACAAATATCCTTGTCCTGGTGAGATTATCCCTTCATCTTTTGACAGAGGAGGAGGAAGTGACTAGAAATAAGTCAAGAAAGAAAGAAGTGGGCATTTAATAGTTGTATGAACGAATACATACTCCGTGCTTCGTGTTCTGAACGAGGCAGAGGAGCTGTGTATGTATTCATGGGCTGTGATGGAGGAGGGAGATATTTGTGATGGAGTGAGAAACTCTGGTGAAGGGCAGAGAACAATTTGAGATACATTAGCCACACCTCCTACCCCGCACTTCCTCCCTTGTTTCAAGTGATTGATAGCGCACCTCAGCAGCCTCTTCTAATAGAAATCTCGGCTCTTCATGAGGGGAACAGCATATGCCTCATTTTACGCAAGAGAATAGCAAGGCTAAAAATGGTACGGCCAAAAGCAAGCCAGCAAAATCTGCGATGACGATCCTTCCTGTCTGCAAAACATTAAAAAAAAGCACTTGCAGACTTTTTTAAAGCTGACTTTTATCACAGCACATAATCATAACCACAAAATCAGCAAAGATCTACTGGAACGGTGCTAAAAATGTTGCTTACCTAGTGCTGGCTGCTGAATATTCGTCTTTTAACACTTTTTGACCATTCCGACCTGGACTTTGATCCACAGTATCGAGTAAACAAAGTTCAAGGGCGAAGTCGCTGCTCTGCGCAGTCTGTTGCATGCTGGGAGGGCTTGTGGTGTATGTCATCCTATCAGTCTCACACATCAAAGAGTAAACACCAGTGTCTTCTCATTAGCAGCTTCTAAGTAATGATCACTTTAATGATTAGGTATGCAGAGATGTTAAAACGTTAGGGCTGAATGTCACAAATGTGTTTTGTAGTCCGTGATGTTCGGTAGTCTCTCGGCATAAAGCCGCGCTGAAAAAAAAAGGTGTCTTTGAAATATATTTCACTCAGAAATTGCTAGTAAATTTTACAAATGGCAAAGAGACAGCAGATAACACACTGAATTAAACATTAGAGACTAAAATAGTGTTTTCTTATAAGACATTTATTTACAACTTTGAAAAAGTTTCTATGTTGAACACAAAAGAAGATATTTTGAAGAATTTTAAAAAACTAAACAGTTGTTGTTCTCCTTTGACTTCCATGGTTGACTTCCATCAAGTCAATTGGGGCCATCAACTGTTTGATCACCAGCATTCTTCAAAATATCTTCTTTTATGTTCAACATATGAATGAAACTCATACAGGTTTGGAACGATATTTGGAATGACATCTACATCTTAGGTAAATTTTTAGGTAAACTCTTCCATCAATTCACTGCATTTCAGCATCTTTATGAAAACACCTCTTCTACTCCAAATATATTGTGTTTGTATATATAATGTTTGTTTAGAAATACATGTTTCTATATATGAATAATAGCAGTAAATTGCTGTCTGACCATTCCAGCTTCAATTCTGGGTGAGGGAGCATCAAATGAATCTTGAGGCCCTTATCTGTGCACTCATAGGAATACATTTTTATTAAAGTGCACGTTCCAGTGCATTTGGACACATCATCAAACGCATTTCAACACCACTTGTACGAGCACAGCCTCCAAGCGAGCACACTTACAAAGCTATGAGAGATCGATCAGACTTTTCAGCAAGCAGTCGTCTGTTGAGTAAAGATGGCTCTTTTGTGCAGAGATAGAAAAAACACATTTAAAATACAGCTCTGGGGAAGTAAAAACCTTGGGTTAAAATGCTAAATTTCTAAAGAGAGCAATCCGAATGTCAATCGATGTTACAGAAAATATGCTCAATATGCAACAGATATCGTTCCTAAAAGATAATACCTGAGAAACAGTTCTATATAAGGCCATGCTAAATACTCCATACACTACACACACAAACAAAATTCAGTCATTTATGGGAATGACAGCCACACTATACAAACGGCATTTATATAATATCTGCATCTCTATACACTAATATTATTTTTGTCCAAAACTATTCCAGCAAACAGGTTAAATTGTTGACATTCTTGCAATGGTTGTCATAACTTAAGTTATCATTTGTATTCTGAATTCACTCAGAATAATAATGGATATTTTTGGGTTCAAAGTTAAGCTCAATCAACAGCATTTATGGCATCATTTAAAAATAATTGGCTCACCTTTCATCTTAAGGAAATCATAAATCAAGGTTACTTTGATGCATTTACATTGAAAGTGAATGGGGACAATTCTGAGGATTCAAAAAGCAGAAATATGACACGTTTGTGAAGCTATAAAATCATTTTAATCTTTTGTTAAAACTTGCGCATTATTTGAGCTGTTAAGCAAATTATCATTCGTAAAGTTATTAGAGCTTATGGTGTTGAATCGTCATGGAAAAAGTTGTAAAATTAGACATAACTCACACAGTAAGAGTTCACACAGTGATTATTTTCCTCACTAAAAACCATGAATACTGTTCATGTCTTGTCGCTATCTAGCTTTTTCTTCAATGTGGAAGTAAGCCTATGGCAAGATGTCAGTTTTATTAGCCGCTGTATGAAAATAATGAGAAAAATAACAATGTGCTGTAAATGGTAAAACTGTTTGCGCTACAAACCAGTGTGTTAATAATTTACTAACAATTAACTACAAACCAATGTGTTAATAAATAATATGGTAAGACACACCAATTTACAATACCAAGCAGCAAAACGAGACATTATGTACAGCTAAAAATAGCTGGATGTGGATGAAACCGGAAGCCAGACTTTAAATTATAGACAAGTGACAGTTGTTTTTGTAGTAATCGACATTATGTCACAAATGCTGTTCATCGAGTTTAACTTGGACTTAACCTAGAATATTCTTGGGGTCATTCCATGTCAAATCAATCAAATTTCTGAAATTTCCCCAGCTCAGATTGTTGTTGTTTTTTTTTCTAAATAAACATATATAGTGATGAAACCCCAAAATATTAAATGTCACAGATGTATATTTACTGAGTAACCAACTATTGAAGGGGGGTCGAAATGACAATTTTCACGAAAACACACCTGCGGGAACGTTTTCACAAGACGCGAAATACATACCAATACTGTACCAATAACTACATATCACTGTAGTTTACAACATAATTGAACACTATGGCGGTAAAACAAGGAGTATTTGTAATCATTTTCATACACAGTTACGATTACAGCTCCATATGTTTAGCTTTTTGGTGTTTCCAAATTCTGACCCCCACCAGATGCCCTAGTATTGGTGAGTTTAGGGTTGGGGTTGGGGTTAGAATTAGACAATCATGTAGCAATTTCAACAAGGGGGGTAATAATTTGGCAAGGTGTCAAAAATGGGCACCGGACGTAACAAGCTTGCTTGGTAGCTCAGGCGGCACGGAATTGGACTTACAATGAGAAATCGTTGGGTACGAATCCTGTGAAAAACATGACTCACTACGAAAGAATTGAAAGATGAGAGATTAAAAAAATAAAACAAAACAAAAACGTAAAAACAGCATGCTTTCAGTTGCGTTTTTCTATCACATACACTTTTGTTCATACTATTGGGTAGGTTTAGGTGTAGTGCAGATGGTACGTTATTTTAAAACGTCACGGACCATTCGAGTTTTAGCAACAATCAACGGACAATTTAAGTCAAAACTGCTGTGACACATACAAAACCAACATCACATAAAACATACGACATGTATGTTCATCTGTTCAGAGGAAAAAATGAACACTTTTAGCGCCACTAAGTGGATATTTCACATCGAATATGCCACAAAACGTACAAAGTGCACTGTATTTTGCATCTTGTGAAAAAGTTCCCACAGGTACATTTTTGTCATGAGATCAGGTTGTTTTGGCCATTTTTGAACTGTCCCCAATGGCAGAACCTGATTTTGCCAAGTACGACATGTTCCTGGATCAACATCTTTGTTGACCCTGGAACAACATTGTGATTAACCAATCAGATTTGAAAAAACTGTTTATAGTTTTTGTGAAGTTTAGGCTTACAATCAGTCTTTGGTGCGTGTACATCAGTGCCATTCATCTATCATTTCCTCTGATTTTAGGGATTACTCGTGGGTAAGGTTAGGTTTAGGTGTAGGGATGTGGTCAAGATTAAATTTTTGGATTAAAATGTTGTTCCAGGGTCAACAATATATGTTGACACATATCTAACTCTGCAAAATCAGGACGTGCGTCACCAATAACATATAATGCAACAGAGATTGCAAAATTTAACTGATTCTACCAACAGACCTACCAATCTCTAAATAAAAGTAAAATAATGATGCTGCTAGCTTTTAATTTGACTCCAAATCTCAAGTGAAACTTGTTATTTTGACACCCCTCTACAAAGTAGTGGATTACTCCGTAAAAATAGATTGTGAATGTGAATGTGGCATTTAATATGCTTGTCTTGTTACAGAAAAAATATTAACAAAATCAAAAATTTGAGTTGACACAGAATGACCCCTTGTAGATTCTCGTCACTAACAAAAATTGTGCCCATGCCCTAAGGGATCAATGTGAGCATTTTTACCACAAACTAAAGAAGCCCTGTACCTTGAAGCTTTGAATATCAAGAGGAAAGTTTGTAGATTCAGAGCATGAATTTTCATAATGAAAACTTCATAAATATCAACATCTCTGCATGAAACCATCACTTTTGATAATTAAAACAATGTTCCCTAATCATTATAACAAACCATTTGGAACACTAAAAAAAACTCCTGCGGTAAAATAGTCTCTCTTATTAGTTTTCATTAATTAGTTCTCTCCGCCCATAGCAGTGATGTCACACAATGAGTCATTCACACAGCCAGACAGAGCGCATTTAAAATGAATAGCTTTTGACACCTCATCTATTTCTTTCAGCTCAAAAAGAAGCTGTTAAATTGCTATTAAAGAAAAGACTGATCACAAGTACACTATGTGTTCTTTGCAGGGTGAATCTGTGATGATGGAATGAACAAGCTATTTAACAAAAGCAGATGTAGGCAACGTGACGCATGAGTAACTGTATGTATAGGCCTAACCTTTGAAATAATTTACAGTTTCATAACATAGGCTACCCAGCAGATGTGCCGTCTATTCACTCAGACAAACAAGTTATTAGTTTGTATAATCTGAATTTTACAATGACTGTCGTTTATCTGACAGATGTGTGGGGCTTCAGCACATCCAGCAAGGAACAGTTTTACAGCAAAGTCTCTTTGCAGAGTCATGTCTCTATCAGACTGACCATGAAAATCTCGAAGACCAGCATCTGTTGCCGTTTGTCTGCCAAGAACAGGTATTCAGATTTCAACCATTGAGCGCACACTGTGAATGCCATCTGTAGAGAGTCAGCCTTGGACAATCTGCGGCCTTGATGTGTGTTGCATCTCATCCGTAGAATAATTTCTCCAAAAAATACAGAGACGCAGAAACAGCTTAGAAGATAAAAAACTAACCTTTCAAAGTATTCTATTTATTTTGCAGTCGTCTGAAAAGCAAATACTTCACTTGCTTTGAGAGTCAGCTCTCAAACAACCTTGCCTTACTCAGACTAAAACTGAAGGATGAAACGGAATTTCAGCTATTTTAATTGCCTTGAGGACTAAATTCGCAAGACCTGAACGTTAAGCTCTGAGCAAAACGCTCTTCACATTTTTCTTTTCTATAATGGGTCAATTTGGGGGTAAAACAGGATTTTTGATTCTGAAAAATGTAGGACAGTTTTCCACCAGCAGTTAACTGGATTGTGAAAAGCAGGCATTATACCGATGTATTTTTGATTAAATAAATAAGAGATGTCTTTCAAAAACATTACAATAAATCTTACTAACTCTGACTCAGATCTTTTGAAACTGTAGTGTACGTTCTTCGTATGCACACGAACACCAGAACAACACAGAGATCAGAGTCTTTTCCTGTTTTGGGTAAAATTAAAAGTCTCTGTCATTGAATTTCGACCTTGTTTAGTCAGCCTCTAAGCTCTGGAATCATTTCATCAAAACTCAGCCAACCCTTCCCACACAATCACACAAATAGATAACCCAACCATCACTAGATCTGTCAAGCTCAACCACCATTTTCCCCTTTGCCTCAATGAATAATAGCACAGTTCCGTCTCAACACATACGTCACAAAAGTCGTAGTTTCCCTCAGTATTTAAAGCTGTGTCTCAACATTTTAATTTAACAAGGGAATATGGTTTAAAACAAATCATTTATTTAGTCTCACAACGCTTGGCAGCTCTGTAATACCTTGAGAAACCTACAGTACTCGTTAGCGTTTCCATTCATCTCAATGGCAGTTGCTCAGTTGCCACAGGACCCCCCGGAAGTATGTGGTTTGAAATTTGAGTTCTTTGCTCATGGGCAGCAGGTTTTCTGAGCTGTAAATACTTTGTGACAAATTACTAAGGAGCTGCGAGAAAATAACATCACGACAATATCTGAGAGGACAACAAAAAATTAAAACATCTACAATGTTGTTATTATTTTCATTAATTTAAAATAAAGTTGAAATTAAGCTGACATGAAATACCTTTTCCAGAAAAATTAGAAGTGTTAATGAAAGCCAGTTTCTGCCACTGAATGAATAATTTAAAAAGGTAATTATGACTTTTATCTCACAATTCTGACTTTTTTTCTTGCAATTGCGAGTTTACGTCTTGCAATTCAGAATTTTTTTTCTAAATTCCATGATATATACTCAAAATTCAGAGTTATAAAATCAGAATTGCAGGATATAAACTGGAAATTATGAATTGTAAAGTCATTATTGCATGATATACAACCAAAAACCTTATTACCTTACAGCCTTTTTACGTTCAGTTGCAAGTTTATATCATAAAAAAGTCAGTACTGCAAGTTTATTTCACGCAATTCTGAAAAAAAGTTTTAAAAAATGTTTAAAAAAATAAAATAAAAAATGCGGGATATAAACTCACAATTGCAAGAAAAAAATCAGAATTGCAAGATTTTGTATCATTTTGTATATGTAAAAAAAGACTTTTTCCAAACTCAAAATTGTAAAAAATCAGAATTGTGAGAGTTTGTATCTCACAATTCTTACGTTTTAACTTAAACATTTAGCAACTGCAAGTGTATATCATGTAGTTATGAGGAAAAAAGCCAGTTTATTTCACGCAATTCTGAAAAAAAGAAAAAAAAAAAAAAAAAAAAGAAGGAAAAAAAAGAAAATAAATTGTGGGATAAACTCAAATTTGCGAGACAAAAAGTCAGAATCGCAGGAGTTTGTATTATGCAATTCTTTTTTTTACATGTCAGAATTGTGAGTTTATATCTCACAATTCCTAGCAAAAAGTCAGAATTGTGAGTTTATATCACAATTCTGAAAAAAAAGTTAACAAAATTACAAAGAATTGCAGGATATAAACTAGCAACTGCGAGAAAAAAACTTGAGAAAGAATTGCAAAAAAAGAAAAAGAAAACTCTTGCAACATGCAATTCTGTAATAAAAAAGTCAGAAGTGTGAGTTTATATCACAAGATAAAAACTCTCGTAATTACGTTTTTATATCCCGCAATTCAGATTTTTTTTGTTATTATAATTGTGATATAAACTCGCAATTAACTTTTTTTTTTCAAAACTACATGATACAAACCCGCAATTCTGACTGTTTTTTAATAATAAAAATTTTAATCGAGTTTTTAATCACACAATTCTGAAAAATGTAAAAAAAATATTTTTGAAAAAGAATTTAAAATATTAATAAATACTATTTTATGAATAATACACTAAAATAAAACAGCAGTTATATAATTGCTTATATAACAGACTTCTGCAAAATATGTACAGCACCGTCAGTGGAGAAAATCTGTAGTAATGTGGTTACTGTAGTAAACTGGACTAAGCTAACCAACCAGCCATCAAACTATACATGACGTAAACCACCTTTTCCTATAAATTGCTATTAACTTCACATTCACTTAAAACAAAGTAATGTTTTACACACATATTTACTAAACTTTCTAGGGATGAAAGAACATTAAAAGATTGTCATCCTTGACAAAAGGCTCAGCTTTTGCTATTAAAAACCACATTCCTTCAGAGAACGTCCGGCTAAGATGCCGATAGTGCTGAAAATAAATGGAAAAGCACCAGGAGGATGACTCACACTCAGTGACTGACCCCTCCTGAGCTCTTCGCTTTGCGGTGTTATATTAGCCCAGCGCTTCCAGTCAGCGCATTCTCTCATCTCCACCGCTCACTTTGTCTGCTGTTTCATTCTGAACTGCCTGCTGTTTCATTTGTGCTCCACCAATGCTTTGTCACAAAACAGACAGTGGTTTAAAAATAAAAATTCATGGGGAGGTGGAAGAAGTTGTGAAGTGACATGAAGAGTAGGACTGGTGAAAGATAGGGTTTTTGCTCCCAGGCAGCCGAAACTATCTTCCATAAAATGTTCCGGAAATTATCTGATATATTGCACACACAGGGTGTCCCGCCGGTCAAGAGTATATTTTTATAATCTCATATCAATTCTAAAAGAGGCCATTTCATATTCAGTGTGATGACTAATTAATGATGACTATTAGTTACTTTTATTCATATTAGTGTCCCAAATTGAAAATGAATGGGAATCGTGTTCAAAGGCAGGAGATGGGAGTATTTCGTGCCCGTTAAATAAAGATCTCTAGGGGAAGAGAGTCGGATGGAATTAGGAGTGTTCCAGAAGTGGAACTAGATACATTTAACTTCAAAAGGCAAGCACAGCTCCAGCGGTTAAAATGAATTACTTTAAGATAAGACACAAGGTCAGACAACAGCATGCGAGTGTACATACCGAGTCAAATTTTGGGAATCGTACAAGATTTCGAACTTTGGCGGTCTTTGATCATTTAGTATGACATGCTCACAAATGATTGATTAATTGCCTGTGTGGTGAATCTTTGGCCTGAAATAGAAGTATGTTTTTGAGCTGGTTCTTTTTACTGAATAAAAATTTGCGATTCCCAAAACATTTACGCAAACAATATGTAAGCAAAATGGACCTTACAACTCTAATAAACCACTATTGAATAAAATCAAATCAAATCTCGTGACTCAAAATCAACAGAATCAATTAAAAAAATATTAATATATCAATTCCCCTCCCAAACCAGGTGGAGCAAGAGTTTTTAATAACAGTAACATTTGCTCTCACGTTTCATTTCATAGTCCCATACCTCTGAAATCTTGCCCAGGTTTGACAGGTGATAGACAGGTGGCACAGCCACTAACAGAAGCTGTGTTAAAGCCCACTGCAATGTGCTCAGCACTTCCTGTTCGTTTCCTCTTTTTTTTGGGTGTCCATTACAGGTGAGGAAATAGAGGTGTGAAAATCTGGTGGGAAGTGTGACTCCACCTGCCTCCTGCTCTGGATCTCAGAGGCCATCCAGCACTGCTGTGACACTAAAGTCACACCACTTATCCCCCCTCTGCCACTTTGGCACTGGTGGGCCGGTCCTGCAGCGTTAATGCTCCAGTACAGTCTGCTAGTTGTCATTAAGCTACTGTACCGTGTCACACTCTGCGCTGCTATTGAGGTAAATTAACAGCAATGTTAACAGCAATAAGCAAATGATCATTCTGAGGCGATTTTCTTGTTGAATGATCAAAGGCAATCTGTTTTCACAGCAGGAAGAGAATAATAAAGGAACAGGAAGAAAGCGACATGCAACTCTTGTTCATTGAATAATGAATGCAAATCTGTCACACTATTCACCAATAATGATGGCAAAACTGTTGCTTTAACAGTGCTGGCTAAGTTATAACTTCTTTTTAGTAAGAATAAAAACACACAGTCCAACTAGCATACCCAGATTCATCAAACAAATGGCTGTTATGAGCCAGTTCTTTTTAGTGAATTAAAAACATACAGTGTGTCTAGTGTAGCCTGAACAAAGTGACTCTTATAAAAAAATATTAGTTCTTCCAGGCTGGTTCTTTTTACGGAATCAAATACATACAGTTTGACTGACACGGCCCAATTCCCAAAACTCCTAAGAGCCAGTATTTTAAGTGAATCAAAAATATAAATTGGAACTGGCGAAGCCCAACTCTCGAAACAATTCACTCTTAAGAGCTTTTTTTTTTTTTTTTTTTTTTTTTTTTTTTTTTTTAGCGAACCAAGAACATACACTTCATCTGGCACAGCCCAATTCTTGAAACAACTGGATCTAATGAATCAGTTCTTTTTAGTGAATCAAAAACATACGGCTTGACTGGCACAGCCCGATTCCCAAAACAATTAACTCAAGAGACAGTTTTTTTAAAGGGGTCATCGGATGCCTATTTTCCACAAGTTGATATGATTCTTTAGGGTCTTAATGAAAAATCAAAAATCTTCTCATTCTAAGGGGTTGTTCCTTTAAATGCAAATGAGCTCTGCTCACTCCGCCCCTCTCTTTTCTCTGTGGAATGATGATATTGTGTACTTTAGCCGCATTTATCCGCTAAACTTCGTAACTACCAGGTTATAAGGAAAGGCGATCACAAAGATTCATAGAAAAACCCTTATACACACTTCTTCTGTAAGTGAAGCAAACAAAAAAATGTAATCCATTGCATCTTCAGCGGCTCAGATGTCGGGAGTAAATGACGACCACTATGTTCATTATTACATCCAGCAACACAACACCTTAATCGCTCAATCGGAGATATTCTTGTCTAACTTACATCCCTGCTTCGGCATCGAAACAAGGAAAGTTACTGGACTGTGACAGCTGATCTGAGGTAAGAGCTCCTGTCAATCAACTACCGTGGGAGCGGCCTCTATCGGTGTGACGCCACAACGACAGGCATCTGAGAAAGGCTGGATTGGAAAAAGGGGATATTATTTTTACAGATTAAGTAAAAAACACTGCATGGATTTTTATCATTATAGGGTAGATTTGTACATACACTGACAACACACATTAATGTTCAAATAACATGAAAAAGTGAAGTCTGCATCCGATGACCCCTTTAAGTGAATCAAAAACATACATTGCAACTGGCACAGCCTGATTCTCGAAACAGCTGGATCTTATGAATCGGTTCTATTTAGTGAATCACAAACACACAGCTTGACTGGCACAGCCCAATTTCCAAAACAACGGACTCAAGAGCCATTTTTTTTTTAAGTGAATCAAAAACATACATTGCAACTGATGCAGCCTGATTCTCGAAACAACTGGATCTCATGAATCGGTTCTTTTTAGTGAATCACAAACATACAGTGTGACTAGCATAGCCTGACTCCCAGAACAAATGACTCTCGTGAGCCAGTTCTTTTTAGTGAATCAAAAACATACAGTACAGCTCAACTGACACAACCCAATTCCCAAAACAATTGAGCGTTTTTTTTTTTTTAAGTAAATCAAAAACATACACTGCAACAGGTGCATCCCAATTCTCGAAACATCTGACTCTTAAGAGCCAGTTTTTTTTAGTGAATCAAGAACATACTGGCACAGCCCAATTCCCAAAACAACTGAATCAAGAGCCAGTTTTTTAGAATAGCAAGATTACCAGAAAAAAATGGAATCTTTGAGCTGGTTCTTTTTGTGAATCAAAAACATACAGCTCAAATGACACAGCCCAATTCCCAAAACACCTGACTCTTAAGAGCCTGTTTTTAGGAGATTCAGAAACATGCATTGCAACTGCTGCAGCCTGATTCTCGAAACAACTGACTCATAAGAGCCAGTTTTTTAGTGAATCAAGAACATACACTGTAACTGGCACAGCCTGATTCCTGAAACAATTGGATCATATGAATCGGTTCTTTTTAGTGAACCAAAAACATACAGTATGACTAGCATAGCCAGATTACTGAAAATAAAAAAATAATTTGACCAGCGTAGGCTGGTTCCCAAAACAAATGACTCTCATGAGCCAGTTTTTTAGTGAATCAAAACAACAAGACTAGCGTAGCCATATTATGTCTCTTTTAGACAGTTCTTTTTAGTGAATCCAAAACATACAGCTCGACTGTCAGAGACAGACTCCAAAACAACTGAATCTTATAAATCGGTACTTCAAAAACACATCAAAAACACACAGTATGACCAGCATAGCCTGATTCCTAAAACAAATGAGTCTCATAAAACTTAGTGTGACTAGCACAGCCCAACACCCAAAGGTTCTTTTTAGTGAATCAAATTTTGAGGCTATTTTTCTTGTTTTATAATCAAAGATCTGTTTTAACTCAATGACACAGCAGGATGAGAATAATAAAGGAACAGGAAGGAAGTGAGTCTTGTTCATTGAATAATGAATGCAGATCTGCCACAGCATTCTCCAATAATGATGGCAAAACTGTTGCTTTAACAACACTGACCAAGTTGTGACTTGAACAAGGATTACTGACATATTTCTGCCGAAATAGTCCTCGCTGGTGTTTCCGGAGCTCTGAGAGAACTTGTAAATGGGATCTCATTTGGAGGGCAAGGTGGGCGACTGCAGCATGGCTGTCACTGGCATCGCAACAACAACAACAACCACCAACAAAGAAATACTGTGAATAGTTTAGGTGCAAGTCTACAGGAGTCTAAGCTATTAGGATGCTGAAATGAAAGACTTTAAGTGCTTAGATCTCCAACCGCCCAACTAATAAGGGAATATTTTGCCCTTAGTTCAAACCTCTGTGGAGGTGGGAGTAAGGAAGTCCCATTTAAGCACGCGCCATTATGCTAGCTGCTGACTGGCCCATACGTTACACAACTTTCTGGCTTTGATGTCACAGTTTCTATTAAAGATTTAGACGTTTCCCCTCTAGCACTACCCACAGGATCCTGAAGCTGAACCATCTCTCCAAGGTTCATTCTGAATAACAAATTTGCCTAGCAGAGATTCATGTTTTATGTTGTGCTTTAAAAATGCAAAAATGAGATGGCATATCACAGTATAAGAGCAGGCTTTCCTTTTCCCTCACCCTTGTCAATTTGAATTCTGATAAATATTTAACGTTTTCATGATTGAATTGCTTTTTGCATGGTACATAATAGAAACATGTTAACTGACAATTTTCAAAGCAAGAATAGGGAGTGGATACCTTTTAGTAACTACTCAAATGCTTCATTCAAGTACTTACTCTTTTAAAGGGATGGTTCACCCAAAAATATGAAGCAAAAATGTGATACAAACGTCACAAAGTATTTAAAGTGTTAGTGTTAAAAAATCATACACTATGAGAAAATGTATGATGGCACCCTTAACTTAATGTTTGGTAGCACCCCCTTTGGAAAAAAAATAACTGAAATCAATCGCTTTCTCTAACTATGAATAAGTTTCTTGCATCTCTCTACTTGAATTTTGGCCCACTCTTCTTTTGCAAACTGCTCCAGGTCACTCAGATTTGAAGGATGCCTTCTCCCAACTGCTGTTTTGAGATCTCTCCACAGGTGTTATATGGGATTCAGATCTGAACTCATTGCTGGCCATTTCAGAACTCTCCAGAGCTTTGTTTGTAACCATTTCTAAGTGCTTTTTGAAGTGTGTTTCGGGTCATTGTCCTGCTGGAAGACCCATGACCTCTGGTGGAGACGCAGCTTTCTGACACTGGCCACTATGTTGCGCCCCAAAATTCTTTGGTAATCATCAGATTTCATGATACCATTCACAGTCAAGGCATCCAGTGCCAGAAACAAAACAACCCCAAAACATCTTTGAACCTCCAGCATATTTGACTGTAGAGACTGTGTTCTTTTCTTTGAAGGCCTCATTTCTTTTTCTGTAAACTGTGCCATGACGTCCCTTACCAAAAGCTCTACTTTTGTCTCATCTGTCCACAGTACGTTCTCCCAGAAGGATTGTGGTTTTGTCACACAAGTTTTGGCAAACTCCAGTCTTGCTTTTTTATGCCTTTGTGTCAGCAGTGGTGTCCACCTGGGTCTCCTACCATAGCGTCCCTTTTCATTCAGATGGCGAAAGATAGTGTGAACTGACACTGTTGTACCCTGTGTCTGCAGATCAGCTTGAATTTGTTTGGAAGTTCATTCAAACAATCCTTCGCTTTAATTTTTCATTAATTTTGCTCTTCTGTCCACGTCCAGGGAGGTTAGCTACAGTGCCATGGGCTGTAAACCCTTTTGATGATATTGCGCACAGTGGACACAGAAACATTAAGATCTCTGAAGATGGACTTGTAGCCCTGAGATTGTCCATGTTTTTCCACAGTTTTTTCTCTCAAATCCACAGACAACTCTTTACACTTCTTTCTTTTATCCATGCTCAGTGTGACACACAACACAAAGGTTAAGTCAACTTTTCTCCATTTCAACTGGTTGCAGTTGTGATTACTATATTGCCCACACCTGTTACTTGCCACAGGTGTGTCTAAATACAAATTACAGGAGCATCACATGCTTGAAAAGCAATTATTTGACAAGGTGCCAATATTTTTGTCCAGTCCATTTTTAGCTCTGTGTGAATTTTTACCAAGTTTGAATTTTCTTTTCTGTTTTTTGTGTTGTTGCAGTGCAGACAAAGACAATAAGCATGTGAATACCAAAACATTTGGAATTGAACAATTTTCTGAGAGAAGTGTTGCATTTTCTGACAGAGTTGCAAGGGTGCCGATATTTTTGGTCATGACTGTATATGCATAGGTACATTTTTCTCAAAAATGTAGATCAAAGCAGGTTTTTCCAATAAGCCTAGGTTAATATTATGAATTATTAATTCCTAAATAATATGTTTTTGTGAGCCTTTACCATATGAAATACCTCTACCTATTTTGTACTATATACACAATTACAATATTGGGGAATTGCAACATTTCTATTGTTGTTTGCCTGGTCTAATTGATGCACATCTAATTAATGTACAAACCCACAACCTGCATTAAATATACACACTCCTGCATAGTGCAAACATCAAAATCACTAGAACTAAATGCTAAGCCATGTGGTCAGGTCTAGAAATAACTCATTAGGAAGTTTTCAGAATCTATTCCTAACAAGGAAAATATGGATCTAGAGAGAAAGAGTCCAGATGTCATGGAAACATATCCACATGAACTGATCAAATGGCAGAGCCACGAGGCAGCATGAAGCTGCAGAACGCCATTGAGACAATTCCACATGAGCTACCTGATACCATGGAAACAAATCCACACAAAGCTAGCAAATGCCGTGCAAGAAAATCCGCATAAAGTCAAAGGGAAACAGTTATATATATATAGCCACAGGTCTCTGTTGTATGGAAGAAAATATTTAACACAGACATTGATCAATAAACAATCTCACGGTGAAGTGCTGAGATATGGAAGCTTATGTATTATAATATTTCATACATTTATGCTGAATGTGTCCTAATGAACATGTTAAATATATTTTCCTAAGACAAGCTGATTAGCTAAGCTAAAGTCACCGTGTCTGTTATAAAACGGTGTAAAAACGTCTTTTCAGTGCTGTACCAGCTGCAGAAAAACACATAAAAGAGTGTACTTTCTACCTCTCACTCCATGACAGGATAAACATATTGCTGAATCTGGTAACCACCACTGGAGCTACTTTCCCCTCTATTAACAAGAGAACAGCAGGTGCCATTGACCCAACACCCACTGAGGCTTTCAGTGTTGCTTATATTTTTAGTAGTACAATGGCCAAAGAGCAAAAGGAGATGTTATTTGCATATGTCAAGTAAGAATATAATTGAATCGGTGCCCCTCTATGACCCCAGCTATGATCACAGTCTCCTCAAGATTAAATTTATTAATGAGGGCTCCATGTGTCACATTCTTTGGGGAAAAAACAAATCTTGATTAACCCAGAAATTTCATTAGGATTGCTTACTATTACATTTTTAAGCATAATACATTTATGATCCTCACATTTCCGGACACCTACTCAGAGGGAGGAATAAAAAGCATACTTGGGTATTTTTGGATCCAGTATCTGAAGTTTATTGATTTTCCCAGAGCCCATTTTAAGACGTCTCCAGTCCAGTATATGTAATAGTACCTATTATATCAAGTCTGAGCGATCCATCCAAACCCAATGGTGCAAAAGTCTCGACTTGGATGCACAGTGTCCAGATAATGTATGTTCTCCTGATACTAGCCTGGGCACTTAGGCCCTTAAAATGGCAGCAAGAAAAATACCTAGACTTTTACTGTGACCTGATTCTGGTGTGAAGTGACCTCTCATTATTTTCTGTGCTAAGCCATCTCCTGTTGATCATGCACAGCTTTGCCATATGTCAGTGAGAATGTGCCTAGGCACAAGTTAATTGAGAGCACAATGATCGGTGTGGCAAACAAACACACAATGGGTGTCTTCACTGCAGCAGACTTTAAATGGAAATCATAGAAGGGGGTCTATGATAAACTGAAATGTCTACTAACCACATTTAAAAATTTCAGTTATTTACTACATTTACTAAAAAGTAACTTTTAGACACAATATTGCCAGTTACCTCATATTACCACCAACAAAAATATTTCAAAACAAATTCAAAGAGGATTCAATCATTGCATCTGTAAACAACACACAGTAGTGCTGTTCCTGAATTTTTACTTATTATTAACCCCTTGAGATCCCCAAATATAAAGTAACACAATCACAATATGAAACAAAATGCAAATTAAGAATACAAAACAATAAACATCAAGTAGAAAATGACACCAACAAAACATACTGCAAAATATATGGATCAGTGAATCCAAACAAATATAAACCAAAAACATATTTAAAGAAACAGTAACATCTTCAATGATAACATGTACAGATCAAAGCAAAATATGATACATTTTGCTTAAAGATCTTAAATGATGTAATAGATTGAATATCTGCAGGTAAATTGTTCCAGTCTACTGGAGCTTTAAAGGGTTACTCCACCCCAAAAAGAATTCATTAATTGTCATTAATTACTTATCCCCATGTCATTCCAAACCCATAAAAGCTTTGTTCATCTTCGCAACACAAATTAAGATATTTATGATGCATTCTGACAACTCTCATAGACAGCAATGTAACTAACACGATCAACGTCCAGAAACGTAGCGCAGAGATCGGTAAAATAATCCATGTGTCATCTGGGGTTCAACCATAATTTTACAAAACTACGAGAATGCTTTTTGTACGCAAAGAAATAAATGACGACTTTATTCAACAATTCCGTCTCCTCCGCGTCTCCCTAGCACCATTTCGGAGCATATCTACTGAACACAAACAGTGCATGCTGTTCTGCTTCATAAAAAAAGCACCGTAAAATTACTCGTTGTGAGTTTGGGTTTATTATAATGTTCATTTGGGAACGCAAACACAGGAGAATACATCATTATCTTTCTCAATATACTAACTGTTCATCGCAATTTTAAAATAAAAGTTTACACATTTTGATGTAAAGAAATGGCTAGATATTAAAGATTAAGTGGACATTTCACTTAAATGTTGTTAAGTCAATATTAAACAAGGATTAGCACGCTGTGAAGTGTAAAAACAATCATCAGGCCGTTGGCACCCTCTGGCACATTAGCTCTATTGTTTATAATACATCGTTTTTTAACAGTTTTGTTCCATAAAACCATATGATTACTTGCTTTTGATACTTTATTTGAATTAATTATTATTGTCTCATTGCTATTATATACGTATTTTAAGTCATTTTAAAAGTTGTTGTTCACTTAGGTCTATTTTTAATGCTACAAAAAAAAAAAAGAATTATCCAATTACTTGATTAATCAACGGAATAATCGACAGATTACTCAATTACCAAAAAAAAAAAAAAAAATAGCGACAGCCCTAATTACAATTACTGAAAATTAACAGTAAATTATTAACATAAATAGAAAAAAGAAGTGGTCCTAATATTGAACCTTGGGGGACACCTTACTGTTGAATAAAAAAAATCAGATTTATTTGCATTTAATACTATACATTGTTTTCTGCTATGCAGGTATGAATTAAAAAACATAACTGCATTTTCAAAAAGACAGATAGCATGGAGAATGATTAAGTGTTCTGAACAAATCAATTGAGTGAATGATTTAGAGTCACTTTCTGTCAACATCAGTTGTTTTTCTCCTGAATGAATCAGTGGTTTGAAACAAATAGGCTGAATGAATGATTCACTCAAAAACAAATGTCACCTACTGGCATATCAATGTTATGTGTCATTGGACAATCCCCATCATTAATACACAAATAATCTAGAAATGTGCAAAACACAAGTGACACAAACAGTAAAACGTGGACTATATGCACACTCACTAAACACCATTTAACCAATCAAATTTGAGGACCAGAACTAACAGTAGTGTAATATTTGTTAATAAAAATGTTTAAAAATGTGATTTTAGCTGCAAGTCTGGAGGGTAAGAAAAGATTGATAACCTCCAGGTTATAGTAAAGAAAACCTATAGTCTTTATGCACATCTAGCGAGAGGGAATGTTAATAGTAAATGTGAAGTTGATGACTTGCTACTCTTATTATTTATGGCAGCGTTGATATTGCTTATTGGATTGAAGAACTGTCACAGAGAGCTAATCCAATATTGAAATGTCAGCTGCTTGATATAATCTATGTACTGCTATGTTTCCGTGCAGAATTATGCATTTATGAGAAAAATGTTTTCCAACACGTCCAGACTTGATTGGTTGAGATGTCTTTACACCTTATGTTCATCAAATCGTGCCAGTTTATTTATGTCACATTCACCAAGTGTGAACTCCCCCTCTAGATCTGAACAGACACCGTGGCAAACACACTCCTGCTCTCTCGAGTAAAATGCAGTCTGCGATTCGGTGTCTAGATCACAGATAAGCAATGATCCCTTTGCATTTTCATTGCTTGATAAAGTCAGTAATTTGGCGAGCTGTACATGCAAAACAAGGCATACTCTCTCCAAGGAAATCCAAGTGATACAGCTTATTCTTTAACAATGCTTATAGATGCCAGACCATCAATACTTTTTTCAGATCAACTGTGTTATTAATTTCAAAGTCCAGATTGTATATGAGTTTGCTTAAACAATGCTTAAATAACTATTTGGCTACTGGTTAACATTATTCAACAACCTGCATGACCAAAGTGGCGTCAGTGGAAAGGAAAATTTATTTCGAGTTCTTATTAGAGGTCAACAAAACAACTAAATGTATTTCTTAGGAATAACAGGCTGATGAATCATTCACAGTAAGAACATAAATGTTCATTTAAAAAATGTGCATTTTCATGTTGACTTTCACAGTTTTATAAAGCAAACAGTGTAACTTTTCTACATTAATCTTAAATTATGACTCTCATGTGGAATTATGAGTCAGTTATGACGATAGTGCCGATTCGGTGGCATTGTATGTCAAACAAATGTTCCTCCTTTTTGCAACATTGCAGGTCATAACGTGAATGCTGAACCGGGAGTCAGTGAAAAGCAACATCTTTATTGCTGAAGTTATATCAGTGTCTGATATGAAACATCAGTTATTCACTTCAACAAATCACAAAAGACAGGGTCTGGAATGAACTGGCTAACCTTGACAGAGGTAAGCGTCATGCTCGTGTTTTGTTTTCACCTAGACAAAGTGCAGCACTTTTAATAATGTCTAAGGGCCAATACATTTGAAAGAGATGAAATTCAATTAGTGCAAGCCACATCTCCACCTCCTCTGACAGGAACTTGGTTGTTAGGCAACACCAAGGACATTCCATTCTCTCAACCAGCGCAGTTACTTCCAAACGATTCAGCAAATAAAAAAAAAAAAAAAGTGTCTGTGCGGTGGTAGCAGCCAGTCTCCTCCCAGACAAAAGAAGAGGCATTCAGACACCGCATGACTTCTCTTGCTGTGTAGCCTTGCTTGTTCTACCTAAGAAGTCCATAAAGTCTTTCAAAGTGGAGTCTTTCAGAGAGAAATCGATTCTGTCAATCAAACACCCAAGAGTGAAACAGACTCAAATAGAAGGAAAACTGTATATATGTAAAACATGGAATATAAAGTATGGTTAATCAACACCCGATGGTATTAGATGAGACATAAAAATGCATTTACTCTGCATTAAAGACTTTTATACACCACCATTCATTATTTCATTATTTTTCAATAAAAATATTACTTGTAGTCAGCAAGAATGCATTATAATTGCTCAAAAGTAACAGAAAATACTCTTAGATTGTTATTTCAAAGAAATACTGTTCTTTTGAACTTCTGAACTCTATTCATGAAAGTACTCTGAAAAAAAAAAAGTAACATAGTCTCCACAAAAAAATGTTAAGCACTGTTTTCAACATTGATAATAGTTTCAACAAACAGCATATTAGAATAATTTCTGAAGGATCATGTGACACTGAAGACTGGAGTAATGATGCTGAAAATTCTAATTTGCCATCACAGGAATAATATTTAAAAATATATTTAAATCAATTACATTTAAAAATATATCTATATCTAAAAAATAGAAAATGTATTTTATACATTTTCCAGTTTTTGCATAAATGCAGCCCTAGTGAGTCTTCATTCAAAAACACTAGGATCATTCTGTGTCAAATCAACCAAATTTCAAAAACTTCCCTGGCTAAAATTTTTGATTTGGCTAATATTTTTTCTGAGGAGAGATAGACATGAATAGTGATGAAAGCCAAAATATCAAATCTTTGCAAGGTTAAAACCCTGATTAAGCGATTACATAAGACAGGATTTCTATAAGTTGCACTCTTTCTTTTAACATACGTTGGGATGTTTATTTATGTTTATTTTGTGCTGTAACTGGTTAAAGATGATCAGTTCAAGTGCACTTTGTGCTGCTGCTTCTCTTGAACTGAGGTCTGTCACTCCACATTAAACAGAGCCAAAACTGCGTTTTTTGTTGTTTAAGTACTATAATAAAATGGACAGAATTTAAAATCTGAGACTTTGTTTTATATCAAAAGTAATAAAACACAAATCTTATTGAGATTTATTGGATGGGAAGCATGTTTCAATGTTCCATTCATTAACTGAAAACAATCGATTCATGGGATTTAAAGGGGTCATCGGATGCCCATTTTCCACAAGTTGATATGATTCTTTAGGGTCTTAATGAAAAGTCTATAATATACTTTGGTTAAAAATTTCCAGTGGTTGTGTAAAACAACACCCTTTTTACCTTGTCAAAATGAGCTCTGCAAAAATCATTTCATTCTGAAGGATTGTTCGCCCCACCCCTCTCTTCTCTCTGTTGAGTGACAAGCTGCTCTGAGAGATTGTTTACTTTAGCTGCATTTAGCACATTTAGCCACGAAACTTGCTAACTGGCATGTTATTAGGAAAGGTGATTGCAGGGATTCATAAAAAAACCCTTATACTTTCTTCTGCTGTAGGTGAAGCTGGATTACGAATGATTTGTGCGAACACAGATGCATTTACGTAGACTGGGAGGTGCATTCCCTTCACAAACAAATGTAATCCACTGCATCTTCTGCGGCTCAGATGTCGGGAGTAAATGATGACCACTATGTTCATTATTACATCCAGCAACACAACACCTCAATCACTCAATCGGAGATATTCTTGTCTAACTTACATCCCTGCTCCGGCAACGAAACAATGGAGGTCGGACTGTTACATATGATCTGAGATAAGACGCTAATGTCAATCAACTGTTGTGGGAGCGGCCACAACAAAAAGGGACAAAAAGGGGACATTGTTTCTACAGATTTAAAAACCACTGAATGGATTTTTATCATTATAGGGTAGATGTGTACATACACTGCCATACACAGTTTGTAAAAATTAAAAACAATTTTTTTACTATCTATGACCATTTTCTATTTTTATTTTTTTAGCTGTGAAACATATGCTCGAATGCAGTCTATGCAAACCTGTGTAATGCTAATCTTCTCTGCATTTAAAGGGCACCAGGATTTAACTTTAATTTCCTGGCAGTGCAATAACAGCGTTCCACATGTTGATGGACTGTCTGCTTGAGCATAACCAAGAACTCATAATCACCATGCAGTCTTGTGACTGTTTAGGGCCGGGTATGTTTTTCTTATTAATTATGCTAATGTGTGACAAGCCTCCTTTTTAATTACTTCACCGTCAGAGGAGTGGGCCTAAGCAGTGAGTCAGGGGGATAAGGAGGCTGGGCTGTGGGTGGGTAGACAAAGAGATTGTTTTGATCATGCCATTTTAGGCACCTTCACTGATCATGGACTCATGCACAAGCCATTTATAACAGCTAAAAAAAAATGTTGGACTAAAGTTGCCAATTGAATAAAAACTGTGCAAATGAATTACATGATATGTAGATTAATGACAGTATTTGTCTGCGGTAACAGCTGGGCTGCGATGACTAAGCAGTCACACAAACACGAAAATCGAACTGTTTAATGGAAACTGTACTGCCTTATGAGACAATAAACAGGAGACAGGAAAAAAGAAGTAAAAGAAGGAATGGAATCAGCACATAAAACAGGCCAGAAGTGAACCAGCATCGCTGTGAGAAAAAACACCTCATGTGCCACTGCGCCACAATGCTGACAGAGCAAACAAAAGGTGACGGACACAATGGACTTAACCTACAACATAATTAGTTCAGTTGTGTTGCCGACTAATTCTCTAGTGTTATGAGCTTTTGTTTGCCTTGCAAATGGTGCCTCCCAGGGCAACCACACAAAAAGGTTCAGTCTCAATTTAAAAACTGAAACTTGAAATAAAGCCTGAAAGCCATAAATGGGATTGAAAATCACCATCTATTTATGCTAAATACCAAAGCAGCTTCTTTTATGCAGTTGTAATGTATGGAGATCTCTGGCTGAAAGGTTAAAACAAAACTAAACTAGGGCTATTTGTAACTCAAATCCATTTTATTTTTTTCCAAATTCATCTTTTTTTTCTGTTTTAATTTTTCTGGATTATATTTTTTTCCATTTTAAGGTGTTTAGACTCTGTTTTAACCCTCTATGGTATGGAGTTGCCATATGGCAACAATTACTCTCTACTGTTTTTTTCCTGGTAATTCTATAAAAAAAATACAATATATTGCAATATGTTAATTAATAGAGCTGGCCTTAAGGTAGTCAATGATGTGCTGTTTTTAAGCCACATGACATTTGAATGTTCCTCCAAAACACTTTTTTTTCACTCTCACCCCAACATGGAGCACACCTGTTGAAGTCCTCCAGAAATTGCTCTGTAAACCTAATTTCTGAATGTCTCTTCTCAAGGGAGATTTTTTGGCAACATCTTTGGTTAGTAAATTACACATTTTTATTCAGAAATCAATATTATCTAACAGTTTTGCTGTAAAATTAGAAAATATCAATGTTGCCATATGGCAACACTTTTTAATTTTTAAATACGTTTTTTTCCCTCGTCAAAGTCAGTTTTTACCAAATTCTGTGTTTCCATCATTTTCTAGATTCCATTTTAATGGTTTCATTAAAGCTTAATAATCAAAAGCATCTCTAATTAGTTTATTTTATAAAAAAAATATTTATTATTATTTTATTTATGTCTTTTTCTCCCCCCAGAAATACTGTGTTGCATGTTTACATTTGTCTGGTAAATCATTTTTTGGTAAATAATGCTGTAATAATCATTTTGTCATTAAGTAATATATTTACGTCACAGTTTCAAGTTAAACCAAAGTTTTATTTTGACCGGTTGCTTTGAAGATCTTTGTGTTTATGTTTGTTTATGATATGATGATAGTTTTTCTCAAAAGAAAACGTAAAATGCTCAAGAAAACCGTGTGTCTTCACCATTCATTTACACACAGACATGAAGAACATGCTGGATTCATTTTTAAATAATATTTTTGCAGCTTAATATTCACAGACACTAGTCTATATTGCATTTTGATTCAACTGTACTGAGCAACTTTTGATTTATTCATTCCAAATTTGGCAAATTCGGGAATCAGCGATTCCGTCCGTTTTTTAAAATCATAGGGACCTACAAAACCCAGACTCCCATGCATAGAACTACTGAGCTGGTAGAACACAAAGTCTATACTATTATACAGTGTCTTTATATATTTATATGTTTTTTTATATACATTTTTGAAAGCCACAAACGGGTCAGTAAATTCTGTCATATCTATGTAACGCCAAAATATCAAAGCAGCCCTTTTCCATGCAATAAAAATATATGGAGATCCCTGGCTAACAAGTAAAGTAAAGCAAAGTAAAATAAAATAAAATAAAACTCCATTGCATAGTGTATAAAACTACTGCGCTGGTAATTAAAATGTATTCTGTTATACTACTACACAGTCTCTATACATTTATCAAATTAGTGAAAATTAAAGGATCTTCTTAGCCAAACAATTAAAAATATTCCAAATTATTTATTTCAGATAAAAAAAACAACATTCCCCCCTGGTGGAGTGGTGGCCTTATTCCATAATGGATGACACAGCCCTGTCACTATATCCTGCATGCATCATGTCATATGTCTGTTTGTCAATCTGGCTATGTGCATGCATAATGAGCAACTGTATGTCGTTCTTATTTTACGACTCATGGTACCAAAACATGAATCAGCCTGGCAGATGGACAAATATCCCACTCACTGGAGAATGGCACATATCAGACAGCCTCACCAAGGGAGATTACTAAACAAACCAATGAATTTTCCTGCATGAAAACAATTCACCACCGAGTAAATTAAAACATAAAAGTGCAACTACACAAGAAAATCAATTCATCCGCCCTAATTACAAATATGAGGCGCTCTAATATTACAAATATGAGGCACTTCAATATTGTCATTGCAAACCCTGGACAAACCCATGCAAATGTGAAACTCCCTGGGGGCTTAAATAAATAACTATGCTGCCTGATATAAATTCTCGGCATTGGGGAGGAATGGTCATAAATAATGTATTGAATATAAAGTTAAATGGAGAGGATATTAAATTAATTAGACTGGAATGACCTGCCGTAACTCCTGAATATTCAGCGAGCTGCTTTTCTCTTTGTCACTTGAAATGCTACCTGACATAACAGATTGATTATTTGAAAAAAAAAATTCCAGACAAATGATTCTCCTTGAGTTACAATTTAAGTCTTAGATCATTTAAAATTATTTTGTGCCATCCATCTTATTCACCTACTATAAGGGTCAAAGTTTGGTTTTAGTCTTTTTGAAAGACGTCTCTTATGCTCACCAAAGCTAAATTTATTTGATCAAAAATACAGCAACCCTGTGAAATATTACAATTTAGAAGAACAAATGTAATTTATTCCTGTGATGGCAAAGCTGAATCTTCAGCAGTCTTTACTCCAATCCTCACTGTTTTTGGTCCTTTAGAAGTCATTCTAATATGCTGATTTGGTGCTCAGTTATTATTCATGCTCAAAGGAGAAGTCCCCTTCCAGAACAACTATTTACAGATAATGTACTCACCCTCAAGATGTTTATGTCTTTCTTTCTTCAGTCGTAAAGAAATTATGTTTTTTGAGAAAATCATTTCAGGATATTTCTCCATATAATGGACTGATATGGTGCCCCGAATTTGAACTTCCAAAATGCAGTTTAAATGCGTCTTCAAACGATCCCAGCCTTATCTAGTAAAACGATCGGTTAGTTTCATAAAATAATACAATTTATATACTTTTTAATGTCAAACGCTCGTCTTGTCTTGTTGTTTCCGACCTCTTTTTTTCCAGGTCATGACAGTTAGGGTATGTCGAAAAACTCCCATCTCATGTTCTCCCTCAACTTCAAAATCGTCCTATATCATTGTTTTACCTGTTTGATCTTCTTTGCATGTTCACTTTGCAAAGACTGGGTCAGCACTTCTGCAGCGATGTAGGATTTTGAAATGATTTTTGAAGTTGAGGGATAAGTTGATCTGAGTTTTTCGACATACACTAACTGTCTTAAGCCAGAATACACTGAGTTCAGAGAGAGCAAGACAAGACGAGTGTTTGAGATTAAAAAGTATTTAAATTGTATTTTTTTTTAATGAAAATAACTGATTGTTTCACTAGATAAGACCCTTCTTCCTTGGCTGGGATTATTTACAACTGCATTTGGGATTGTTTGAAGCCACATTTAAACTGCATTTTGGAAATTCAAAATCGGGGCACCATATCAGTCCATTATATGGAGAAAAATCCTGAAATGTTTCCCTCAAAAAAAACAATTTCTTTACGACTGAAGAAAGAAAGACATGAACATCTTGGATGACAAGTGGGTACATTATCTGTAAATTTTTGTTCTGGAAGTGGACTTCTCCTATAATTATTAATAATGGCTCCAATTCTTTCTCAAATGTATTATTATTATTATTTTTTAATGTTTTGTAACAATTTATCACATTTTTGACCAACACACTTTTTTGCTAAGCTTAAAGGTCTTGTGCATAGTCTTTCAAAACCATATAGGATGTCTGTTTTCTGTTAAAATTGTAACATCTTAGTCTCTTATGATCTGATAACACAAATGTGTTGTAGTTACAGTATGTTCTCCACCAAGAAGTCCAATATCTGTTAACAGTAGACTAGCAAGAGTGCAGTGATATTCAGTTCCCCATAGTATATGTTACTCTCTCCTCTTCTGCTGCTTTGAGCTGTGCTCATTCTTTGATTCCATAATGCCTTACAGGCATGTTTCGATCCAAGTATAAAAGGAGGAATACTTGAGTGACATGTTAAAATTACATTCATAGTCAGTTTTAATGTTTTCATACATGACAAACATTGCAACCTTTAAAAAATGTATTTTACGATCATGATTTTTGAATGAAGAATGCACTGTGTTGTGCTCCATCTTAAAAAGAATCATGATCTTGCCAGTCATTTATGATTTCTAGATAAATATTGTGATTTGATATCAGATCAATTCACTAACAAATCATTCATACTGATTTATGAACATGTTTGACTGATTAATTAAAAAGACTCGAAAGAATGATTAGCAATCAGACATCTGGCAAGTTTTGAGGCAAGAGTAATATCAAGCAAGCAGATGAAATATACAGCAAAGCGTGACAGTAACTACTACTATAGATATCTGTCTCACTTAATTATCCAAAACTGAAAACAGCATTTAAAATTTAAAAAGGTTACTAACATTTTTCCTTGACCTGTGAGCATTCATCTATTGAGACACAGTAAAGGAAAGATGTACTGTACATAACAACTTTAAAATCTCACTTCATCTCCAGTCCACAAAGGACATATACAGAAACTAATGTGCCATACAGCTCATTCCAAACAGCTCAGATGGATAAATAACACGTAACCGTCTACAAACACTTCAACAGTGCAACACCTATTTGGAATAGCGTTGTGTTGGGCAGCGCATTCAAGGTAAGCAATTTAAGCAGGATAGATAGTATTGTTTATAAACACCAAAGAATAAATCAGCCATAAATACATGAAAACCTTATGAAAAGAGTAAAACGTGGAAATATTCTCAAACCTTGTGCTGTTCTTAGCTGTGCAGTCTATGACCACCGCATGATGTTTGTTTTGAACTATATCCCAGAACACTTCAGCTATACGATTTGTTTCATGATCATGCATCAATGCAATGTCTGCTTATTGGAGCAAATCCAACGTTCTGACTAATCACAGAAAACTGTTTCTCATTCAAATAAATGATGTCTGGTCATCACAGGTTTTTTTTTTTAGAATCGAGCGAAACGACTCAGCCACGAATCGGACTCGGTTCTTGAGTCATCAACTCACCGATTCATTGAACGGACAGCTTTCTCTTTCGAAAATCTCTTATTTATAGTAAGATGAGTGAACCTAGGATCTGACTTGTGGGGAGGTAAGTTAATTAGTAGCTGAATACAAACTTGCTTAAAGTATGTTGATGCAAAACTTATCCACATTATCTTTTAACTTGGAAGTAAGCCGTTTTCTGTGAATGCGTAAGACTTCCGGTTTATTAGCCTTCTTGCTGTAGGGAAACAGCGAGAAGAATAACAACGTGCAGTAAGCGGTAAAACTGTTTGCACTACAAACCACTGTGTTCATAAGATAATACATTATAATAACATGGTAAGACACACCAATTTGCAATAATAAGGAGCAAAACAAGCTGTTTTGTACAGCTAAAAATAGCTGGACACTAATGACACCTGAAGCTTCGCACATAAAATTTACAAATGGCCATTCTCACTCTCAAATGAATGAAAAAAAAAAAAATAAGGTGGACAGCAAAATAAATCACTTTTAATAAATTGGCACAAACAAAAAAAACAGCCAACAGATGTAAGTTTGTTTTAATACTATTTATTGTTATGCAGATTATGTATTAGTATAAATAACTTGATATGTTTTTATGAGCTGCAATCAATATGTGCATATTTGTGGTTATATTGTTTATATTTTTCACCCTATAATTTTAGGGTGTGTAATGTGTCCAGTTGGGACATCAGAGAACACTTGATCGCGCAATTGCGTTGTGAAGTAAAGAACCAAACGATGTTTGTGAAATCTTCAAGGTAAAACAGAAACTTCTTACATATTTAGTGATGTAATGATGTGTTAACTCTACAGGCACATAGGAAATATTTTACTTAGCTTTATTACTTGTGTGTTAGACATTTCGGTTGAATAATGGCTTACAGTAAATCTAAACTTTAACTGAAGAAAACCATGGAACCTGGAATAGGACAGGAATCCTTACAATGCTAAACTATGGTGAATCACAGTAGATTTACATTGTAGGTCTGTTGTAGTCATGAAACCCTAATGTTTGATCATTTAAAGAGATTTTGTAAACAAAAAATTGCATCATTGCAATGTCATGATATTTATTGATATCAGTCAATTTTTTCCCTAAGCTAAGCTTAGTCAAAACCTTGCCATATTCACCATGTCTGTCAAGAAAAGGTTAAAAACACAACAAAAATTGACAGTCCAAACAGATCAATTAAACTCTTTCTGTCCACTTCATGAATGCAATACAATTCATTTAGCTTTAAATGAGGCTTCTTTGAGTGACTGTCTCTTGGGAGCTTTTACACACATCTTGTATTGACAAAGATCTCAAAGTTCATTTTAATCCCACACATCAAACACCGTCTACTCAAAATAATCAAAAGAATAACTTTAAGAGTTGGCTTTGCCTGCTAAGTCTAGCCGTAGGGTCTCATTAATTATCTATAGCAGCCAAAACAAACCTGGCAAGAGTACTTTTAAAAATATGATCCATGTTGGAGTTGGATACCCAGAGCTGCCCTCTAACCATGCTGATATATGCTAGGCCTGAGTGAACCATGCATTCTAATACATTTCTCTTTTGTTTAAACCCACAATTAAAATGAGACGAGTTCTTTGTAAACTCAAGTTAAACCAGTATCAGGTGGAAAAGTCAAGTCTTCTCGTGAGTAATTTAAGAACGGGTGATAAAATAGTCATGGAAGAAGCCAGAAGCCATGACAGCTGATCCGTGCGGATCTGTCCTCGTGGCAGTAGGTCAGGAATCAAAATCGCACGAAGGCCACTGAGGACGAACCAGAGCGGGTCACCGTCAGACACCCGCATCTTGTGCAATGACATATCGAATCCGAAATTGTTTTTGCTTTGATAAATGCCTGATGTTATTTCTCCTCCACTGAATGCAACACCTCAAGGGCTGTTTACTTGGAGATGAGTCATGTGGCATATGATTTTGAGAAAAAGTCAGATGAGGGCTTTGTCAACAAGGGAAATTATGCTGCTTCTCCTCTTCCTTTGATTAACATGAATAACCAAGGAAGAAAATAACGCAATGTTGGCTTTGTGCTACTTGAATTAATATTAAGCAGTGATTTATGAAAATCAAAGCAATCCTATGGTATTTCAAGCGTTCTTGAATAAATAGCAAAAACAGCAGTGCAAACGGTGTGAATGTCATTGTCTTAAGAACAATTTCAATAAATCGCTCGCGCCTTGTGTGTTTTTTCTCCACTGCAGATCAATGGCTGCGAGAAGTGGAAAAAGAGACTCGTGAAACAGGATTTTCCTCAACTTAACGAGAGCGCGCGCTCCAATATCGAACTTTCCACCTGAGCCTGTCTTATTATAATGACTAAAGTGAGTAAACTATTTCATAGCATTTGTTTGCTTTCTCAGCCCACCCTCAGCTCTGTGGAATACCAACACCAGTGGAATCTATTCATCTCCAGGCTCACCTTTCTGTCAAAATTATGTCCATTTCATCCCATGAGTTATTGGATTTCGTGTGCTTGGCAGTTTATTAAAGTCAGCCGTGTTGGTCAGGGCACAGACTTAATTGACTCGGTCATAAGTTGACTCATAAGCCTCTCGGTTTTCTCGCTCGGTGATCTCCCTCGTGGGCCTGTCAGTTCATCTTAACAGGCAGGAGTTTTGGGCTTCTTTTCGTCCTTTGTTGATTGGACTGAAAACATCCTACACCGGGTCTCTGATTGAGTGTCTCTTCGGAGCCCAGAGGTGACACTCTCCCCTTACCGCGCTGTCTAAAACAACCACAGCTCTCTGTTAAAACGAAATAGAAGTGTTTGAACGAGCAGAATATAAAGAGCTTCTTTCAGGATCCGGCCAGAGGTGCCGGTCACCCTCGGAGCAAACGGATGTCTCGTTGCATTGGAACAAAAACAAGTGGTTGAGATATCATAAAGGTGCTTTCAATTCAATATTCCTCTGCATTCATGTAGTGTGCACGTGCTTCTTTTTTCAACAGGTGTGAGGCTGCGAATAAAGGTTCACACTGCGGTAAAATGTGGCAGTTGGCTTCAAGCTTTCTCCTTCTGTCCTATTAAATGTTGCTTAAGTTTAATTGGCAGACATAAAAACGTCTCAGTGCCATGCGAGGTGATAATTGGAGCTGCAGCCCAAGATCAAGTCAGTTCTAGTTAATATTTCTCAGATTCAAATAAAACAAGAGCGTGGTGCCACCGCAGTGTGTGTGTGCGTCTGTGGGAGCGGGTATTCAATTATTAATGCCTTATAATGAATATTTGTCACGTTTTGAATAGACCTCAGGCAACATATGAACTCTTACATGGCGCCTCTCTGAACCGACATCGTTGGAAAAAAGAATACGGATATACAGGTTTAATCTGACACGTTTGCATAGGATTTTTCATCACGCCGAGCTCCTAATCTGTCTTTTTTCTGAAAACCAGCGACAGTCTGCCAGAAAGGAATAATGTTGTTGTCAATAAAGTTCTGATGGGCTACAAAATAGCTTGTCTAATTGGCGTGCTCCCGCTTGAGTGTTGAAGGGGAAGCTCCAATTACTGCAAGGAAACCGACAGTTCTTAGAAACAAAAACATTCTTCTCCCAGAGAGCGTCGGTAAAGTATGAGAACGACAGATTTATGCCTCTTTATGTTTCTATATTCCTGGATGAGTATGCATCTGTTATCCTGCCTCATTTTACTTTTGATATAGAGTGAACTCTAGTGGCATTGCCGTGAAACATCAGCTCCTTCTTCTGAATGTTTTTTATGTGGAATGTGATACTCAACATGGGAATTTTCACGTCGAGGTTTCATTCTTGCTTTAGAACACAGTTAGGGGCCTCATTCAAAATGTGCTCACGCTGCTTTAAAAGAATCAACATCATTCCTGCAATGGAATAATGGATAGAAGTGTCTAATTCTATAATTAGAATACCCGTAACATATCACACACACAGGTGCTATGCTATTTCCATGTTACTGTTGTAACATAAATTGCCATTAACTCCCCAGCATTCTGAGATAGGTAGTACAATTAAGGTTTTCATTTCATGATGGAAGGCTGTGAATAATACTGAAACGGAGACGCTGGGACTATCGTGTATCATTTCTTCATAAAGCAAGTTTTGTTGAAGGGGGAAGGGGTTGCTAATGAGCGAAATTCATTTACGAAGCCACGAGGAATAGGGCGAGAGAGGGATCGTGCCGAATGAGCAGCAAGTTAAGCTCTAATAGGTTATTATATTGAGACAACACTGAGAAATCCTGGTGAGATTGCATCTTAAACGTCTGCGAGCATCTGGGGATTCATGAGCGACATTTATGAATGGTAAACACATATGTTGTGCCACCAAAGATGTAACCTGAATTGTCTTTTTCATACAGAGCAGAATCGCCAGCTAAAAATGAGAAAATGTCTTCATCAGATCATCATTTGATTTGCAGTCTACCTGTATTAATATTACATCACAGTGAATTAATTCAAAGATTTGGTTTTAAAAATAACCACGTCTTGTCCATTAATAACACTAAAAATGTGACGTAAGAGGGAGGTCATCATTTTTAATATTTCTCAGAATCTGAAAGTGATTACCGGCTAACATTTGGGCTAATGAGAGGTTTCATCTTCCATGGTGCACTCGGAGTGCTCTCAGCTGACTGGCACAGGATGATATCTGTCTAAATCAGTAAGATTAATATACGGGGGTGGGTCCCAATAGATTTTCCTAATATATACGTGCCTGTGTAATCACAAACATGCAAACCTCCTAGGATTTTTTTTTCCTGGAGAAGTTGTCGTCATATTGCTGCCAGTGCATTCAGCCTCCCCCCAGTAAAGCCATTATTCTCTATAGACCGCCAGTAGGGAGAAACACCTAGAAATGGCAGAGGCTGGCGGGGGGGCTGACTGCACTGTCAAGTGATCCGTCTGACGAGGGAATATAAAGGCTATTAAATGCTTGTTGAATCGTCTATCAACCACTCTTTACAGAATGTCACCAAGGACAATTATGAAGAAGATACGACTCAAAAATCCCCATCTAATTCTTTTGGCCTTGCTTTTTTCCCTTCTTTATCTGAATTAATTAAGCACAAATGTCTTTTGTGCAAGTACAACAATCACAAAAGCTTTCCTCAAATCCCTTCAACCAAGGTGCAGTCGCAAAATAATTAATGCCAAAGCTACATATTAAAAGCAGTAATTAAGCAGCCTGACAATAATGTGGATCAAACCAAATGTTGCCAACTCTTTGTGTCTATTGCGTGTCAGTGTCACGAACTGTCCATTGTTCACAGCCACTGTTGATGTACGATGGAAAAGAATCACATTATATATGAGGGCTTTTAAGTAAAGTCACTTGAACTTAAATCAAAGCTCAAGAGTCACAGAGCCCACAAGGTAGTTTGGAACATTCTTATCCTTTGGGGATTTGCCATAAGATTTTCCTAAACCTCCAAATCCTCCTTGAGAACTGTTTGGAGTGCAGCAGGTAACTTAGTTCTTGGGGAAAAAGTCTTTACTTCCAATATGTAATTCAAATGTATGTGCATGTCTCTCGTTTGTGATAAATAAAAAGGGCAAAACCTAAAGGCAATTTTGGATGGAAACAAAGTGGATGGAAAGAATTGATGTGACTGAGAATAAATAATAAATGAATAGCTGACATCATGCTCCAGTCCGCTTAGACCATTGCTCTTCTTGATGTAGGAGT